>NC_079403.1:19819689-20119689 GCF_029220125.1 Pseudoliparis swirei
TATTGTGATGATAGAGATGTTGATCCGCAGTCCTGAATATAAAACACAAGAAATGTGAGACAGCACAGTGTTGTATCACAACTTAATCAGAGCAAATCACAGTTTCCTACAGTTGACAGCGGTGGGCGAGCTGTGTAAACCACGGGCTGCATGTTTCATTTAAAGAGTAAACTGCTCTCAATTCGACTTGACGTTAGAAAATGACATAACATAAATATCAGACTGACGAGGGCATTTTTTCAAGTATTTATTAAAGTTAGTAGTATATTGAACAGGCATCAACGGCGTCACCTACTTTGTCCTTCAATCTTGTCCTCGCTCGTGTCCTCGGCGTATCAACCAACTACAGCAGTGGTTGCCAACCCGTCAATCCATGAACGCCTGAAAACTGATTCTCTTACATAGCCATGTTCTCAGCTGTGCTCCCCGAAAGAGGAACGTAGTACAGTGGTACTACAGGTGGGTCGCAGGGGGAAATGCAGAAATACCTTTATTGATAACTTTAATTATTACACAAGTTCAAAGTACACAGACATAAAACTTAAGTCATCAATAAATAAATGTTGAAATGCCTGTACCTTAGAGTAAATGTTTACATTACGGCATTAACAGGTTGCACCTGCGCAACAGCCAAGATGCTTGGCGACTTGCCAGGTCCTACCTCCGTGAGTTTGGCTTTTCTGCTTTTGCTCAATATTGAGTTTTTTTTCTTGTCTGATGCAGCAATCTGGTTTACTTGAAAGTGATTGCAATTGTAATTCTAGTATTTGAAAAAGCACAGATGCAGGAGTCACAAATGGTGATTCTCATATTTATGATTATTATTAGAATGATTTAAATCTGAGGATGTCTGTAGAGTTGATGTGATTGTAATCACCAATGGTCTGACGAATCCCAGAGGAGAACACATTCATGAATACCAAATTTGTTTCCGAAAAACTCGCCACTGGAGTTGAGAAAATCACCAAATCAAAGTCCAGGAGCTAAATTACTGAAAAACAGCTCACGGACGGCTGTCTGTGCTTTTTAGCCCAACTACAAGCTCACAAACCGTGTTCAGTCACAGCCATCACACTGACTGGAGTCACATGACTTGATGGCATTGTGATGACACAGAGCTGAACTTACATGAGTTGCACTGTTGTCAGTGTTGTGTTGTAATGTCAGTTAATAAATACACAATTTGTATTGGTATTTCATTCAGCTGCTCATTGCAAATGTGTTCTTGTTCATATTGTGTGCGGTTAACAAATTTACTTTTTATATTGCACTTAAATTCTGTGTTCTTGGTCACATCAATTTGAAAGCTGGACCAAAGTGTTTTGATTTCATTCAATTACAATTAGGCCAAAAAAAGCCTCAAGTTATAAGTCGTTTTCTCTCAATACCTCAATAGGTAGATCTTGCCTGTCACGAAGGCGGAGGCCAGGGACCTTGGGCTTAAAAAGATTGGTGACCACTGAACTACAGCCTCCTGAACCAGTCATTTTAAAGGAAAGTCATTTGTGTTTATTCTTTAAAAAATGTCCATAAAAAGAACATGAAAGAGGCTAAGCGACGAAGCAATAGAAATGTGCATTTCCTAGTTAGTCGACATGGGTCCTGAAAGGCCACTCGTACGACACATCTGCCTCACGCACGCGTACCAAAAGCAGTTAAACCCACACAACGGGCACGCGTAATCATCCTAATTTAAGCGGTATAAAAGAACATTTGATCGACTGTTAAGCCACGTACGAGAAACTCGGCCAAACTTGATTCCTGGCAAATTGTTGGTTTTGGCCCTTCATCCCAGGTTTTTTTTATCCGTCAGAGATATTGATATCCCTGGAGAGGAAACATCACTTGTTTGTTCTGTGATCACTGACCTGCCCAACACAACTCTTGTCAAGCTTCATTGTAAGACTTATTTTTACTTTGTATTTCTCTTCTCGATGAGTTAAACTTCTTATTAGTCAAATATTTAGTTAGTTTCAGCCTCTGTGTGGCTGGAATGAGTGACATCCATTGCTTTTGTCTATCTGTTGCGCTCCTGAAGGTTCTATTTCTCTGGAGTTTTTCTCGATCCAATATGCGGACAATTCGATTCAATTCAGTTTATTTGTATAGCCCAATTTCACAAATTTGTCTCAGAGTGCTTTACAATCTGTACACATAGACATCCCTGTCCCAAAACCTCACATGGCAGGTATGTTGTATGTGAACAAATTGTAAAATCCGCTGAGGCAAATTTGGAATGTGTGATATTGGACTATGTAAAATAAACGGAATTATTACAATTAGTGTACACAGAAATTATTATATTAATCCGGTTGGTTGTTGATCCCTCATTGTGTCTGTTGGTCTTATGCAAAGAGCAGGTAAACTGGTCATTATATAGATATAGTACTGAAGTGCTGAATAGCACAGGTTTGATAAATTGCATCATCTGCGGACGCATGGAGGTCAAACATGGCCATCCGTCTGGGAGAGCAAGTTTCCAGAGTTCCATCTGATAATCGCATATTACATTTGTATGGGCAAGGTCCAAAGCTCCTTTTCCAAGGCTTTGCAAAAGCTCAGCCGGGGCAGGAGCTTCAAGTAAATAATAATGGTCCTATCCATCTTCCAAAGTTGTAATGCCGAGTAGTTTTCCTTGTGCCCACCAACGCCTTTCTTTTACTGAATCAGGAATAGTGTAATATCTAGTTGACCAAGTTATCGCCTTGAACCCGATTACACTGAAAACAGAACAGTGTGACTACATTTTTGTATGCAGTCAGGGCATAAACGCTCGAAACTAAATTTATAAAAAACACTTACTTATTAGTTTGGCACATGTGCAATGACAAATGTACAACACAACAGATCATACAATACAATATTAAAACAGTGGACATGTTTGAAAAGAGCACTGCAAAACAGACTATTCAATGAATTGAATCAAACAACTCAGGCAAACTATACAAACAAATAGAAGAAAAAGAAAAAAAATTGAAAACTCAATTCTCACAATAGAAATAAAGCAGTCTACACTTTTATCCCAGTGCTTTTACATCCATGCATACAATGTAGGGAACTCGCCACAGATGCATAGCTTCCCCTGTAAAAGAAAACTAGTACTAAAGAACAAACAAGAGCAAAATAGCAGGTGAACAGAGATGCTAAATACTGTTTTAATGTGACTCTATACACCACTATGGGGTATTAATATATATAAAATCATTCTTCTAATGCTACGTTCACACCAAAAGCGATGCGATTTGTCGAGTCGCCCAAACCGCTTGAGATTACTCGCACGACCATTTGCCGTGTTCACACCAAACGCGTTGCGACGCTCGGCGAGGGACGGGGCTTGTCTCCCTGAAAGCTGTTATTTCCTTCATCCACCACGGAATAAGTAACCACTAGTTCTGCTTGATACTTGTTGTGGACATCCCACAAATGTCGGAACATCTAACGGCCGGGACGTGGGGACTCTGGGGGACCGGGAGCTGAAGCCCGCCGAGATGGGGACGGGCCCCGGGGATCAGGGTTCGGTAGCGGCGTCGGGTGCCGGGGGCCATGGGTCGTCGGCAGCGCCGCCCCGTCCTGGGGCTCGGGGGTCGGCAGCTCCGACGTGTCCTGGACCTCGGGGGTCGGCAGCTCCGACGGGTCCTGGGGCTCGGAGGTCGGCAGCTCCGACGGGTCCTGGGGCTCGGAGGTCGGCTGCTCCGACGGGTCCTGGGCCTCGGAGGTCGGCAGCTCCGACGGCTCCTGGGCCTCGGAGGTCGGCAGCTCCGACGGCTCCTGGGCCTCGGAGGTCGGCAGCTCCGACGGTTCCTGGGCCTCGGAGGTCGGCAGCTCCCATGCGTACTGGGTCTCGGGGTTCGGCCGCAGAGCCGGCGGGTCCAGGAAGGCCTTGAGGAACCGGCGGCTCTCCTCCGCCTCTGCCCGCCCCATCTCCTCAATTCGGGCCAGCATCTGGCCCAAGCTGTCCATCAGCTCCACCTCCGGATCTGGCCGCATCCTTTCCAGGCGCTGGGCTCCAGTGTGACAGGATTGTGGCCGTCACCAGTAGGTTTCCGCCCCCTAAGCACCAAGGAATGCGCAACCAGAGGGAATGTTGGTAAACTGCTTTATTTGAGGGCTCTGACCGCCGACTGTGTCTCTGCTCATGGCTCCCGATCCTCCTTCTGCCCAGCTCCTTTATGGAGACCGACTCAGATACACCAACACCGATCGTCATCAGCTGGACTGATTACCAATCTAATTACCAATTAGTCCAGCTGATGACAATCAGACACCGTTCCCTGAACCACAACCCCGCTCCACCCACTCTGCAGCAGAGCCTAAACACCCCCCGCTGTCACAGGCACATTTTGAAATTCATTAATGGCGATTAAAAGTTTTTTTTTCTTAAGACTAAATCTTATAAATGAACGAGTAATCACTTCAGACAAGCGTGTATTTTAGACACTTGTTTAATTGTATTTTCTTTTAAAGACAAAACTTCACACAGAGCTGTGTTTTCAAAGAGGCTCCTACCTATAAAGTGCCAGAGGTATTTAATATTGTGTATGGTAAATTGTTTCTTCAGTGAAACATCCAGATTAGTAAAAAAAAGGTGTATTTTGGACAACATTGGTAATGTCATCTTTAACATTGAACAACACACACAACATCATAACAAGTGGCCTTGGTAAACTGAACTGACATTCAAATATGTCATGTTAAAGTGCAAAAACTTAAAGCGCAAACAAACGTGAAAATCTCTGCTACTTAAACTGAATTGTGCCTAATCATCTTTGACTTTCAGCCAATTGCTGAGACAGACAAGCATGTTCACATTTTCTGGAGCCAAAGCTGCACTCCTCTTTTGGACAATGTTAAAACCCGGCTCTTAGGTTGCAACAAAAATGGGAGTAGAGACGTGGTAAATGCAAAAAGTATCAACGTTTATTAACAAAACACTAAACTCATGAATAAATGTAAAGATATTTATCAGTAATCAGTGGTGTAGGAGTGCATGGATGCGTGTGTATGTGAGAGCATATAGAAAAAGAGGAAGAATAGCCGTGCCGTGATGTCCGCAGGAATGGAGTGATGTGCGTGCATGGAGAGAGCGCGTTCTGAATGGCGAAGAGGGTTTTATAGTCAGCGCTACACCGGGCCCAGGTGTAGCTCATCAACCCATCATGTCCTCATGTCCTCATGTCCCCGCCTCAACCAGAGCCTGCAAGAAACAAGAGACCAGCGAGCCAACACACACCTAGTGGTGGGGAGGGGTCGTCACCCCCACCCCCCCATCAAAAAAGGAGTTCCAATAAGAACACCGCAACCGCTATTCACTAAATCAACAACAAAACAATTTACTTTACCTACGATTGATGTTCTTCATTAGTAATATAATTTCTAAACTTTAGTTATAACACTTTACTTACAACTATATCAAAATCCATAGTGACCATTTGTAGTTTATTCCCCAGCAGCCAACCAACCCCTATCCCGCCGACTCAGCAACTCTGGCGCCTGAAGAAGCATTTAAGATGACAAAACAGGGACATAGCAGACCAGAGGGGTTAACAATTGTCAGACAAATATTTAAGAGCTAGGAGCTCTAGATAATGCATCGGCCACAACATTATCAGAGCCTTTGATGTGGCGAATGTCCAAACAATAAGCTTGCTAATACAACATCCATCGCATCAACCTGCGATTTGGGCAATGTACCGAGTGCAAAAAAGTTATGGGATTATGATCTGTGTACGCAACCAGAGGAACACTAGAGCCTACATAAACCTCAAAATGCTGTAAGGCCCAGATGAGTGCCATGGTCTCTTTCTCAATCACCGAGTAGTTCAACTGAAATGAGTAGAAACTCATGCGACAACACCACTACCATCTGTCTGGAACAGCACTTGCATCCACCTGCAGTTTAAAAGGTTGATCCATGCAAGGAGCTGCGAGAACAGTAGGTAAACACAAAACAGACTTAACATTGTCGAAAGCCTGCTTACACAAGGCTGACTATACAAATCGAGCTTTTCCTATCAGCAAATCAGTCAGAGGGGCTACCACAGTCGAAACGTTTTTACAGAAGCTATGATAGTACTCTACTAGACCAAGGAACACTGAAGTTCTTTTCGTGGTGGGAACTGGATATTTCTCAATGGCCCTCACTTTGGCCTGGACTGCACACACCGTCCCCTTTCCTACAACTTTACCAAGGTAAATAAAAGTGGCCTTGGCAAACTCACATTTTGCCAGGTTTACTGTTAGACGCACATCACTCAGACGGTCAAACTATTTTTTGATACGAGCCAAATGTTCTTCCCATGTATTGCTGTAAATTACAACGTCATCCAAGTACACAGCACAACCTTCCAGCCCTGACACCACCATGTTCATGAGGAGCTGGAATGCTGAGGGTGCATTCTGCAGTCCAAAACTCATGACATTATAAGTGAACAAACCCTTGGGTGTGATAAAGGCAGAGATTTATTTTGCCCTCTGAGACAGTGAAACCTGCCAGTAACCCTTCAGTAGATCAAATTTACTTACAAATTTCGCAGAACCAACCTGATCAATGCAATCTTCGATCCGAGGCAGTGGATAGGCATCAGGTTTGGTAACTGTATTTACTTTTCGATAATCTGTACAAAACCTAGGACTTTTGTCAGACTTTTCAACAAGCAAACAAGGTGACGCCCAGCTCGAAGATGAGGGTTCTGCGATGCCATTTTCGAGCATGTATTTAATTTCTGTGTCCATTGCCTTGCGCTTCTCTTCAGACACATGGTAAACACGCTGACGGATGGGCTGCGCGTCGCCTACACGCTCGACAAGATGAGTTTGGCTTGTTGTATTGCAGGGAACTGACTCCCAACAGCCGCTGCTGCTGAGAGAGGTCTAGACTCGCGAGCATAGTACGGTTTCAACTCATTGACATGGCAGAGTTGCTTTCCTACGCTTCGGCGTAGAAAGGATATCATTTTGGTCAGACACCTGCCGCAGTACAGTAAAATGGGCAGTAAATTTAGCCTGATCTCCAGGACTAAACCCGCGCTGCTTGGTTTTCCGATCATACAAACGTTTCATTTTTTCCTGGGCAGATGGCAACTTTTCTTTAGCTATCTCCCCAGCAGAGTACAAACGATGCCGGAACCCGTTTACATACTCTATCAGATTACTAGGCGGTTCTGATGGCGTGACAGTGTCATGCAGCAGCGTAAGCGGCCCGCGCACTGTATGGCCAAAAACAAGTTTGTTAGGGCTAAAACCGGTGCTTTCCTGCACAACTTCTCTAGCAGCTAACAGAAGCCCTGGCAGCCCTTCCTCCTAGTCCTGATTCAGCTCAACACAATAACTACGCAAAAGAGACTTCAGAGTCTGGTGGAACCTCTCAAGAGCTCCCTTACTCTGTGCGTGATCTGCGGAAGACTGGTTATGTTGGACCTTCAACTGTTTCCACACTTGTGCAAAACGGTTGGATGAGAAATTTGAACCCTGATCACTCTGTATCACTTTCCGGATTCCAAAGATGGAGATGAATTGTGTCAGTGTTTCACTACCGACGAACGCAGTGGATATGCGGCTGGATACCTCGTGCTCTGACACATCACAGTAAGCAAGTAGTTTCAGCCTGCTTTGGAACGAGGTAAAGGACCGACACAATCAATGATCAAATATTCAAATGGCTGTGCAGTCGCTGGGATGGGGCACAGTGGAGCAGGTTTAATGCTCTGATTGGGTTAACTGTCATTTGGCACGTGTGACATGATTTAATATAACGAGACACATCTCTCTTTAATCGAGGCCAAAAAAAAATCGTAAAATGTAATTATACGTCTTACGGATGCCCAAATATGACCTGAGAGTGAGAACAGCAGCTCACAGTGGTAGCTGGGGTTGACAGGTGTTTCTTTGCTATTCCTGCAAGCTTCTCATGTGTGTGCTGCCTTCCTGACCACCAATTTAGTGGACAGTCCCCCATCTGCAATTTTGGCTCCACTCAGTAACGGTCCAGAGCTTTGTCAATGGACTCCTCCTCATCTTCTTTTGAATCTGTATCAGCAGAGGCCAACAAGAAGGAATCCTCTGCTTTTTTGGATCCTGTCTCTCTTCTCACAGGTTCAGAACGCATCCCACCTTTGTCCTCTAACATCAGGTTGCGCAGTGAAGCCCACACCTCATCTCTTTCCTCTTTGGGAAGGCACTTCAAGTCCTTAAACCTGGGGTTACACAGTGTCGCAATTATCAGCATCTTCAGATTGGTATTCTCTTTGCGTATGGCAATGTCTGCAGTAAAGGTGTCTTTGAATTTCACCACGTAGATGGGATAATCATCAGATGACAGGTGGCAGAGAGATAGAGGGAGCATAGAGTAAAATGTAGGCCCCACTCAAAGAAAAAGACTGTCAGAGGGAGAGTACACGCATAGCCTACAAACTGAGAGACAGAGTACAAGGTAGTCCACACTCAAAAACATTAGCAAAGAGAGAGTATAAGTAGCCTTAGACATATAAACATGCAAAAAAACAGATGACGAGAGAGAGAGTGGGGGTAGGCGACATCAAGTACAAATATAGGCCTTATCGAAAAGAAAGGGAGAGCAGAGACACAGATGGAATGAGAGAAGTCGGGGAGAGGAGTAGCTTAGGCCATACGCAGAAAATACTAGCAGAGGAAGATAGTAAGTAGACCTAGATAGATAGATAGCATAGACACACAGATGTTAGACGAACAGAAAGTGTCTGTAAAAAGACCAAATAGATAGATACATTTTTATTTCAGATTCTGTTCTGTTTCATAGGGTTATGCTTGCTACACACTAACATGCACGCGCGCGCACAGCACAAAGACACAGTTCGAGGCAGACAAAATAAATGCACATGAGAGGACAGAAAGAGTGGACTTGCCTGCATGGTTCAAGTAGCTGCTCCAACTTCTCCAGTTTAGACAGCTCCGGTGCAGTTAATATCGAGATGTTGGTCTTGTGCTGAGCCAGGGTGACAGCAAGTGGACCTCTTGTTTCACTGAATCCGTTTGATCATCTCCAAGGCAGAATTCCACCGGGTGGCAACATCTTCAACTAGCGACTCTTCCTGCTGTCCTTGTGCAGTTTGCTGTGCTTTCAACTCTCGATCATTTGACGGGCTGTGTTTAAAGTGCCCAACAATCTTCCGACATTTAGCCAGGACATTCTCAAAGACCACTTAGATTTCATCCCCCCCCCCCCGCCAGGTGTTGTCAACCAAAGTGCTGAATTGAATCTAAAATTAAACAAGTAAGAAGCTTTTCGCTGGAAGGAGGACGAAGGAGAGCAGGAACTCTCCCCCCCCCCCCCCGACAAGGGATGGGGGGAGAGTTCCTGATTGACCCCTGGACAGCCCTAGGTGCCCTGAGGAGGGGGGGGGGGACCGGATGTGAAAAAAGTATAGAGAGAAGAAGGCACCAGAGTTCATAGTCTTCTTTTGGGTCTTCGTTTGGGTTTACTTATTGATACGGCCAGTTAAGAATTGATTTTTGTTGTTAAACCTTTTTTACTCTTGTTGAATAAATAACCATTGCCTTGCAGTTTTAATTAAATACACGATCGTCGAGCCTTTTTCGGAGCCTTCTTTTAATCTCCATCGAGACGTCACCTGCCGACGGAGAGGTCCCCGCGACGACGTCACCGTTCAGCCACTGAGGTGAGTTGAGCCACGTCCCCTCGGCTACACACACTGATATTGACACACCTATTACCCACACACATTGGCTTTGTACAAGGAGAGAAATACTACTGGGAGTCCCCTGGCTCCTGGCCGGACCCCTTTGTCTACAGGCTGGGAGAGAGATTCATAACTGTTGAATCTCCTTGCAGGATTTGTCATAAATTATTAAAGTCTGAGTGTTTTAAACCGACAACTATCCAGAGCTTTGTAGTGCTCTATAGATAAATAGATGCCAGTGTACACTTGAATGAGTTGGGTTAGAATACTCCTCACTTTGATTAAAAAACAGTTTTCTCTCCGTGGGGGTATCCAACACTCATCAGGCCTGAACGTTTGTTAAGTCATATCGGGGGAACTTGATCTCCACTTCCCTCCCCCTCCTCGCGGCCCACTCCCTCGGGACATCGCTAAACGCTCGTTCTCGCTCCTCCACGTCAGTCTAATATTGGCATAATACTTATACAAAACTGACTGACAACAAATAAATGATCAACATAAGTGTTAATTTATATTTATTGCTTTTATCTGTACTGTAAGCAGACATGGCTAGATGCAAACTGTCAGTGGAGGAGCAAAGAAAAATAAATAGGGAGTATCAAAGAAAAAGACAGAGAATATACAGTGATCCAGACAGCAGAAGGGACAATCTAGAGAAGGAGAGACAAAGGTGGAAGAACAGGGTCCAAAACAAAAAAGTCAGAAAAATAGGAGAATTAGGATTGTGACAGGTTTCTAGCCGTCACTAGTAGGTTCTCCCTATAAGCACCACGGAATGAGCAGTCGGAGTGATATTTGGTAATATCTTTTATTATTCCAGACCACAGACAGTGTCTCTGCTCGGCACTCCACTACCGTCTTCAGTCCATCCAGCTCCTTTAAAGACAAAGCCTCGCAGATACACAAAACGCAGATTGTCATCAGCTGGACTGATTACCCATCAGACCAGCTGATGACAACCAGACACCGTTCCCTGAACCACACCCCCGCTCCACCCACTCTGCAGCCAAGCCTAAACACACCCTGCTGCCACAAGGATCAAGGGAACAGAGGCACTGCAGGAAGTATTGGAGGAAAGCTCAGAAAAGGTCAAGGCAGGAAGTAGACACCCCTCCAGATAGTCCACTAGATCAGAGTATACGTGCTCCAGTAGATGTGCTCTTGCAAACGAGAGGCAGAGAAGAAGAGCTAGGAAGAAACATTCAAGGGGAATACAAGCTATGAGGGAAAAAGTTTAGAAATTACGAAAAGAGTGAAACAGGCTAAGATAGCACAAATGGCGCCAAAGCGAGGCTCAAATGACTTCCAAATCAAGTGTCAAACAAAAAAGGAGTAAAACAACAGTAGACTCTCCAAGAACAGAAACAGACAAGATGGTATCAGGAAGTCGACTTCGAAATCCTAACATCAAGAGAGCTCTTCTCTTCCACAATGTTCTGTCCCAAGAACTGAGAATGAACAATGAAACTCCTGTATCACGGAGACGAGCCGATGACAAATCATGCCACGGAAAATTAGCATTGTCTGGCAAGGTTCTAAGGAAGTATCGGCTTCTTCATAGCATGCGCCAGTTTGGTGTCAGTTACAAGTCAATGAGTAAAAGACAGACAACAGAGAAAAAGAAAACATCTTCAGCGCATCAGCCAGACTCAGTGCGTTTACATGATGGTATAATTCAAATCTTGCTTTAGTCGGACTATGCTATCTTTTGGGGGATCTGCTATTATCCCAATATACATGGCAGTGAGTAATTCGAATCATTGGCCGAAAGCATGTCATATCCGATACGATAGGTGGCGCTGTTTTCATTACAACTCGTGGTGATACAGCCATTTCCGCTTGACCTCTTCACCACTACCAACAACAACATTTCGAGAAAGATGGCGAACAGAGAGCAAGGCGAAGCTACATCCCTCTACTATTCTTCCATGGTGTTAATAGGAGTATAGCGAATGCAAATGGCGCTATTGGCTGAGTTGATAACGGAGAGAAGACACAGTCGCCGAAGGTACATGGAGAATTTAATTTATCGTCTCTTTCGACTTCCGGGTCACGACATGGGAGGGAGGGAGGAGGGCGGCGGGATCTCGAGCATGCGCAAAGACGCAAAGTCCAGTTCCTAATCAAATTCACCGTTACATGCCGCGATAGTCGAATTATCAACTGGATCGGATCGAGTTATCCAGGGGTGTTAATCGGATCGAAGTCGGACCGCACATAGTCCGACAAAGGTGTTTACATGAAACGGATAATTCGATTTCAGTCCGACTAAGCCAATAATTCGAATGCATGTAAACGCACTGATTGTTCAAGAATTCTTTGTGAGCTCATCTCGCATGACAACCGATAAAACTGACACCATCACCAGAAAAAAGATAAAGCAACAAAGAATGATTCTGACTGACTCCATGCTGAACCTCCACATTGAGTTCCTCCAGAAAAATCCAAATCTGAAGCTTAGCTATTCTTCCTTCTGTACTCTGCGGCCTTTCTATTTTACAGCACCAAAGGCATCTGACAGAAGTACATGTCTTTGTCATTATCATGCAAATGCAAACTTAATGCTTCAAGCACTGAAGTCATTAGACTGGAGGACAGTTTTCAACTAGTTTGTTGCTCTCCAGCAAGTGAGGCCTGCCTTCTTCGCACCTGCTTACGCTGCAAAACCAAACGGACAGTTCTGGCTCCAGAGCTAGCTGGACTCAATGTTGAATGGATGCAGTGGGAGCGGGTTCAAGACCAAACAGCTAGTGGGAGCCATTTCAATGAGACTTAATGAGCACTCAGGAAGCCTATCAGAGTTGCTTCATCTGTATCAGGAGAAACTTAAACGTGAGACAACAACACATGTGTGCCTGGTTCGCAATCAAGAAAGTGCATACAGAGACAGAGATAAAACCTGCAGTGAGAACACAGTGATTATACATATTGATTTCACGGAATCCTGGAAGTGCAAAAATGCATCTGAGGTTGAGGCCTGCCATTATGGCCAGAACCTGCCTCAGTTGACTTCATACTGGGAAGTATTACACCAAGGGTGAAAAGGCAGCTTTTTGCTCAGTTTCTGAGTCCAGGAGATGAGATGCGGCAGGAATCTGGACTCACATGAATCCTGTCCACAAAAATATACGGACCAAATATCCGTCAGCAACTACTGTGCACTTTTGGTCAGATGGGCCAAGTAAGCAGTACAAGAACAAGAAGAACTTTGTTCTCCTTTCTGAAGTGCCACCCACCCTTGGCTTCAACAGGACCACATGGAATTACTTCCCAACAGCCCATGGCAAGAGTGCCCCCGATGGCATTGGAAGAACAGTAAAGAGAAAAGCAGACTCATTGATTCTGCAGGGAAACCATATTATGAATGGAAATGTCTTCTTTAAAAAGGTTTCAAACCGTCTCACTGGTGTGCAGCTGTATCACATTAAGGAAGAAAACATGGAGACATATGATGTATTTCTTATGCAAAACCTCAGACAGGTTCCATCGACAAGACAAATACACCAGGTCACCCCAAATCAAAACGGTATAGGTCACAGACAGTTATCCTGCTTTTGCAGTGAGCCACTGAATTATCTGTGCTTTGCCCCAGCTACCTCCTGTTTGCAAAGATGCTTAGAATTGCAGTACACTGAAGCAAGGATCAGGAAGAAACGGCCATTGACCATGTTGATGGAGGAGATGGAAAATGAGGTAGGCGAAGAAGATACAATGGAGGAGGACGTTGAGGAAGATGGAGATTTGATGGAGGATGAGGAGACATTCTAAAGTCCCGATTAGGGATGCTCCGATCTGATCGGCGCCGATCCATATCGGCCGATATTCCCATTATCGGTTTTGATCGGCGTTCTCAAAACGGCCGATCAAACTTGGCCGATCAGATGACATAAAATCAGCGAGAACTACTATCAGAGACGTTTCAATAAAACGTTAGAGATAGGCATTTCAGGCCGCCAATGGTAAGAAATGATTCTTTCAAAAAAAGAAGAAGCTTGTGCTGTAAAGCACACGGCCAGAGCCCACGAGCAACCTTCGCCCGAGCCTTTCCAAGTCGACCTAGAGCAGGTCGCGGCCCACCGCAACGGAGAAAATGCGCACGGTGAGGGCCTGCCGACAGAGTGCAAAGGTCCCACGAGGGGATCCTCACGCACCGAGCAGCATCCCTGTCCTGCCGAGTTGAATCCCCCGAGCAGACTGCGTGGACCCCACCCGTTTACCTCTCAACGGTTTTACGCCCTGTTGAATTCTCTCTTAAAAGTTATTTTTAACTTTCCCTTAAGGTACTTGTCGACTATCGGTCTCGTGCCAGTATTTAGCCTTAGATGGAGTTTACCACCCACTTTGGGCTGCATTCCCAAGCAACCCGACTCCGAGAAGACCGGACCCCAGCGCGACGGGGGGCGTTACCGGCCTCACACCGTCCATGGGATGAGCGACACCAGGCAAGCGATCTTCCATACGCCACATGTCCCCAATCCACCCGTCGGATGGGGATTCAGCGCTGGGCTGTTCCCTCTTCGCTCGTCGCTACTGAGGGAATCCTTATTGGTTTCTTTTCCTTTGCTTAGTAATATGCTTAAATTCAGCGGGTTGTCTCGTCTGATCTGAGGTTGTGGTCGGATAAGGCGTCGCTCCGGAGGACGGCAGTGTGGCTCTGGCTTCGGCAAAGGGAGCAGAGGCTCACAGCATCTGGTTCGTCAGGGTAACCCGCCTCGAAGGAGGAAGGTCCCGGCCGAATCCCACCCTGATCTCCCCCGATCACCAACCTAGGGCCCCCACTGATGCTCCCATGAACTCGGACACTTGACGCGGGCAGCACAGGAGACGGTCGAGTCAGTGACGAGCAGGGGGGCGAGAGGAGGTTTTCGGCCAGAGGGGCGAGACCGACAAGGGCCTATGCACCGCACCGGGCATACAGACGGTCTGCATTTAGGGGTTCTACACTGAAATGTTGCACGTTCCCTGCAATAAAACGGATGGTTGTCAATTCATGATACTCTCTCGTCTCGTAATTTAAATACTTAAAATACAAAACCAATGTTCTTAAGAATAATTAATTTCATAAATAATGCTACACAATAAATAGAATGCTTCAATCAACACGGTGATTAGTATTATCGGATCGACAGATACTGATTTCAGTGATCGGTGATCGGCACCAACAAACCTGATGGGAGCATCTCTAGTCCCGATGGAACTGTGGTTGATATAACTATCAACAACATTGACAAAGAAGACTGGCTAGCAGTGATTTATGATGACCACTGGTGGCTAGCAAAGTGCCTGCAAATAGATCGTGAGCACCAAGATCTGAAAGTGGAGTTCATGCAGCCGTGTGGTCCTACAGCCAATTTTCATCCCAAACATGGAAGGAGGGATGTCTGTTTCTGTCCGCTGAAGGACATTCTTATAAAACTAACAGGGAGCGCATCTCCACGCCAGTCAAGCCGCACAAGAGAGCTTTATAGCATAACTCCTGATATTATGGACTTCATTGAGCACAAACATGTTCACCGTTTACTGCCCAATGTCTAATCAAAGGCGCCCTGCTTTGTTCTTGTTTATCTTTATTGTTAGTTTAAACCAGGGGTCCCCAAACTTTTTCCTGAGAGGGCCACATAACGTTTCCCTTGTCTGCTGGAGGGCCAGCCGGGAGGGGTGCTAGTGAAAGGTGAAAGTGTGCTCACCTGTGAGCGCGCATCACGGCTGAGCGATGCGCGCGCCACTCGCTGTGCAGACAGCATTTAACGGAGCGGAGCAGCGTGTGCGCTCTGATCGCTCTTTAATGAAGTATCGATACTAAAAATATGCTAAATCACATCGTTTTTAACGTACGGGTACTTTGTTAGTATCGATACACCGTGCAGCGTGACAGCAGCAGATGTAGCGGACTAACATTCAAGCTAAGCCAACTTCCCAAACGCTGTCGACATCTGAACGCTGATTGGCCGAGACGCGACATGTCCCATCAAAGATGTTTTATTGCGAAGAGCACCACTCCACATTTTCTCCGAGTCTCACTGCAATCTCAACGGCAGCGGGCCAGGTGAAAAAAATAATAAATCGGAACGCGTCTCTGGTATTGTTCAGGGGGCCGGTCCAAATGTGGAGGCGGGCCGAAGTTTGGGGACCACTGGTTTAAACATTGTTTGATCAACCGAACCAGGATGGGTTTAGTTTAAAGTTAACTTTTTACTTTGTTTATAGTCTAGAGCCGTTGGTGTCTCGAGTTAATTCTTGGTTAATCATTAAAGAGCTTTACCTTTCACCGTCCCCATTTTCTTGGCCTGTTTATGTTATGCCTGCCATTTCTCTAAATTGATTCTGGATCCTGCATAGTTCATTGTCTTTGCTAATAAGTTTTAAGTTTGTCCTTAAACAGTTAAATGCACTTATAATACAAGCATAGAGAGACAGAAAATACATCAATTTCTCATGTGTCCTTTACGGGCCTTGTTTGCTGTAATTTTACATCAGTCCGTCAACACCGTCAGTTTGTCCCACCCTAAAGGTGCGTTCACACCAAAAGCGAAACTATTTTTTCGCGCGACCGAATCCCATGAAAAGTCAACGTACAGATGCGTGTGGCTGCGATAGACGCGATATTTTCCCGGGCGACGCGTTTGGGGCGACGCGATGTGGGCGACGCGTTTACAGCGGCGCAATTTTTGCCCTGAGTTGAAATATTTCAACTTTGAGCCGTTATCATCTCCTTCATCCACCAGAATAACTAACCACTAGTTCTGCTTTATATTTGTTGTGGACATCCCACACACTAACGCCCTCGTGTTTGGGTTCATGACATCACCCGTAGGCTCACTCAGCTCGGTCACTTTCACTGATGAAGTTATTGTTACGTCTGAAAGACTTCCGCTTCCAGCGCTACGAGAGCGGAACACAAGAGCCGATTGGCCCGAGTTGCGAGACGACCGCCTCAAAGTTGAAATATTTTAACTCGGGGCGAAAATTTGTTGGATTTGGACAGGAACACACCACCTGGACGGTACACACTGGAAGAAACACAGCGGTAGACTTTTACTTTAACTCTATAAAGCGTTTATTCAAAATCAGGACACAAACAGACAATCATGCGCATGGACCCCAATCCAGAGCTGTGACCGATGGCCCCAGCGCTGGAGAAAGGATGCCTGAGCAGAGCGCGCGGCCATTGAAATGGCCAAAAGGAACAGTTCTGATTGGTCAGGAGAAAAGAGAGGACGGTGTCTTCTCATTGGTTCTTGTTCCTCTGCTTCCGCCGTTGTCGCGCCTTCATTGGTCCTTATGGCCAGCCAATGAAAGCACATGTTGTGAAAAAGTGTGGGAAGAAAGATGGAATTCACATGTAGCTTCCTTTGAAGCTCGGGAGTTTTCTAAGATAGTCTTATCTCTTCCTAGGTGGGATGCGCTGTGGCGAGAAGGTCGTTCCCAGGATATTTACAAAGGGCCAGTGTAGGTGTGTGTGTGTGTGTGTGTGTCAGAGAGGGCTGTGGTTGAATCCGGATATTAATTGTCAAAGCTGGACCTTTCCTTATCTTATCTGCGCTCAGTAGTTGTCTCTGTGGCTCTCCTGTTCATGTGAGCATGAGTGTTGCTTTGTTCTATTCAAATCTAGGGTGAGCGTTGGTGCATAAAGTTATTTTGTGTGTCACTGTTATCTCCTTTGATCAGTTCAGGCGCCGGAATGCCCTGCTGATGTTTCTAACTCTCATCCAGTGTTTTTCCACTTTACACATAACATTTATGCACAATACACTAGGCTATGCTAAGCTATAATATATATTCTTTACAAATTGTGCCGCTGGAAACGCGTCAGCCACATCGCGTCGCCCCAAACACGCCGCCCGGGAAAATAAGGCGTCTATTGCGGCCACAAGCATCTGTACGTTGACTTTTCATGGGATTCGGTCGAGCGAAAAAATAGTTTCGCTTTTGGTGTGAACGCACCTTAACAAGGCTCTAATTTGGTTCTGCTTCACTTTTTCAAAGTCAACCTTTGCAGAGATACTCTTCAGATATTGTGATATGATGCTGAGGAAGTTGAAACCGTTCAGCTGCATCCTTCCAAAGAGATAATCATAATAAAGAAGCCAGGGTTAAAATTAAGAAGGCAAAACCCCCATGCCAAGTTCATGTTAACATTTACAGAGGAGCAAAAGAAAGCATATTATATATGTTCCGTGTTTTGTTTCTAACTATGTCTTGCTGCCAGTCTTGTCTAGGTCACCCTCGAAAAAGATATATATTTTTTCACCTCATTAAATAAAGGTTTAATAATAATGATTCAATAATATTGACTGGAAAATAAAATAAACTCAAATGGGATGTGAGTGGCCCAGAACAGAAGCAATCTTCAGAGGGTAATTAAAACTGCTGAGACAAATCTACAGAGCATATATTAGGGCAAGAGGATCCTGAGAAGAGCCCAAAGGATATACACAAATTATAGCCTATTTACCCTGCTGCTATCTTAAGAGATACAGCAGTGGCAGATACCGGGACTACAAAATGCCTTGTGTTGCACAACCCTGTTGTCCTAATATAAGGGCTTTGGCAGAGATGGTCTGAGGCATATGCAAACTAAGCTGCTGCTTAGTGCACCCAAGAGCATTTGAAATGTCCCAAAAGAAAGCTTGATGCATTGCCAAGCGTCCCTTGATGCTCACTGCGTATGTTATGTAGTCCCCCACATATTAAGCAAGGGCCATGCCTCCCCCTTAAAACTGCATTTCTTTGCCCAACCTTGTTGCACAATGATAATAAATGAAACTAGTAACCTTGATTTGAATTTCATGTTAAAGAATGACACGATTAAGTAGCCGTTCTACATTTGTTGTCACTCTTTTAAACTTCAGCTGTCTCCTGTCTGGTTTGCAGCAGATGATGTAGAGTGGTGTATAAACAGTGTGAAACACTGTAGGATAATGGTAGCATGAGATTCACGGTTGGCCACACTCAATCTGTAAAAAAGCACTACGAGCCAAACAAATGGCACACTACCCTAAATGATTGAGTCTGTGGGATTTAATGCATTGCCTCACCTGCTAATGCTCCTTACTCCAGTCAACACATTTGTCACCTTACCTCCATTCCACCTCAGCAGATAAACATTAGAGCAAATAATGACTTTCCTCACCTAAACATATGGGGCTTTTTTCCCCCACAGATGGAGACAGAGATTAAGAACAGGAGTGAGGCACTGGGAGAAAAAGTACATTTGATTGGTCTCAGGTTTTATTAAATGTGAGCTTCATGCTCTGACGGTCTATATTATCCTCCATAACGAAGACGCCTAACTCAATTACTTTTTGCTAATGAAATATGTTGAATTAGCTTTTTCTTAGTATAATGACATTAGCCCTGGAAGATCTCTTAAGTAGCAATGGGGAAGGAGGATGAAGGTGGAGGGTGTGGTAATAGCAGCTGGGCAGATGATTAATCATTGCAGTGGGTTGGTGGGGACATAACTGTCCAATACCTCAAGATAGCTCTCTGCTGATGAATACATACACACTACTGAAACCATGACACTGAACGAACCCCTCTACCATCAGGCTCGCGTGCATCAGTTACCTGCTTGGTAAATTTGAGCAACACAACTATTTATTCAATAATTGTGGTTTGGGTTAAAAGCAATAGGTTTGTTGGCTGTGTTGTACAAATGATAAACATTTGGTTGCACATGGAATGCAAAAAGCAGGCGAAAGTCTTGTGTTTTTATAATCATCTATCCATTAGGCCTCCCTAAGCAGCCTAGAGCAGCGGTCCCACACCTTTTTTTGAGCCACGGACCGGCCTTCAGTTTGGCCAATAAATATGACGTAATAAAATTATACGACCGGCATAAAGTGCATAAAAATACAACTCACCATCGTGCCGAATTAGTGGGACCCCTGAGCTTGTTTATCTGCAAATATCCGGTTCCATCTCAGGGTGATGGGAGACAACAACACCCGACATGTGTTTGTTACATCCGGTCTCCTCCTCAACTTAGTTTTGGTCGCTGTCATTGCAGAAAACCCCGCCTCACAACGATGACGTCGGGATAGACACCGGCAAAGTGGTTGCGTGAAATGTACGTCTGGCACGGATGGGCTCAATTCAACGGGATTGTTTTCAAATAGGTCGAAACACATAAGAACCTTCAATATTTAAGATTTAAGATGTATATTAACAAAGGAAAAGCTTGTAGTGCTGTTCACGTGAGTGTCTATAACGATTGGACGAGCTCCCTTAAAGAGGGTCAGAGTGAACCAGGTGGCTCCAGTGACATGCAGTTCCTCACGCCTCCACTAGGTTAGATGAAACTGAACGGATCGGGCCCCGTCTACATCCGGGATATGGTCACACCGTACACCCCGGCACGTTCGCTCCGCTCGGCAACAGCCAACCGACTTGTGACTCCTGCACTTCGAGCTAGTCACTCGAAATCCAGACTGTTTGCTGTCTCAGTGGTGGAATGAGCTCCCCACTGACATCAGGACAGCAGAAAGTCTCTACATCTTCCGTCGGAAACTAAAAACACATCTTTTCCGACTATATCTGGAGTAAAACACAGATTAGCACTTCAGTGGCACTTAAATAGCTCTTATTATGGTACTTTTGTAGTTCGACTATGTTAAGGAAATGTTACTTTCTGTATTCTTGTTGTTCTTAGTTTGTACTCTAGGTTGAATGCACTTATTGTAAGTCGCTTTGGATAAAAGCGTTTGCTAAATAACATGTAATGTAATGTAGATACATAGCTACCCGGAGATAAGTCTGTGTAATAAAATCCCATCACTGGACCCAATCGTCACCCTTCCCCTCCTCCGCCGGCCCGCTCGCCAGCAGCACGCTGATGGGCCACGTCGGTGGTGGCAACACAACCGCTCGTCGCAGGTCCATTTTTTCGACAAGTGATGAGAACGATGGATCTTCCAGAATCCCGGTCACTGTTTGAAACACATTTGGCGCAAACCCGTACTTTAAGTATGACTCCTGATAATGTATTTTGAATGCAGCTTTCTTTTTAGAAAACCCTCACCAAAGAATCTCTCCAAAGACGTTTGTTTTGTTTTCACTCATTTACACTAGATTGTGGGTTTGTTATAGCTTGTGTGTTCGCTCTCTTTTTGTGTGTGTGTGTGTATATATATATACACACATGTGGATATATATATACACATGTATATATATATACACACACACATATATATACACACACATATACAGTATATCAGTGGCGGGCCGTCAGGGCCAGCAAGGCCTTCTCTGCTGGCCTAAACATCATCAGAATATATATTTTTTTCTAAATATATTTCCCCACAAATATGTATTCAATTATTTCCCAGAGTAAGAGTTATTCTCTTAATTTCATAGCGTTCCTCTTGGTTGCGCTGCTGCCAGCGCCAGGTTGAGATTTGGAGGGCTGGTCTTTATGTTAGATCTTTTATCCAATCATATTCAGCCATCGTGTGTTGCCAGGGGGCTAACATCTGCCCTTAGGCCTTCAGAATCAACATTGAAGGCGCTGGTAGCTTCAAGTGAATGGGAATGACGATGTTGTGTCAACCAATCAGCTTTAGAGTTGGCTCCTCTAGGCCTTCTCGAAGGCCCCGGAAGCGGCACAGGAGCCAGCTTGCAGGCGGAGTGCTGCAGGTCTTTTGATTGGATTACCAATATTGAGAGGCGGGTCCTATGGGCAGGTAGATGCAAAACCTCAGAACTAGGAAACTGAATTTGATAAAGGAATTAATTCGCGGTCTACAAAGCTGTTTTTTCAACCCACAATGGCGGAAGGAGGAGAAGATGTCGATTTGGTCGAGCATATACTTGAAATCTGCTTTGGGTGCGACAATGCCCTGTTTAGTGAACAAACGAGTGCAAGTGACTTTTTTTCTTCTTTTTCTCCGTCGATGCGCGCATTCTGCAGCGGGCGAGACGGAGAGCCGAGAGAAATGACATGCTGTTGTGTAGATACGATCAACATCAGACGGCTGTTTAGTTTAATAAATGAACAAAGACGTGCTATAGAGAAAATGACGGGGGCGGGCCAAATTTTTTTTATGTCATGCGATCTACCAATACTACGCCGTGATCGACGTATTGAGCCCTGGTCAAGAGCCATGGCATCATAATGATAGTAATAAGAGGTGGATTAATTCGGGTGGGACCGTGTAGGACCTCACTGAAGGCCCAGGCCCCAGGCCCACGGCCCGCCACTGCAGTATATGTATATATTTAAATATATATGTGTGTATACATATACACAAATATATATATACATATATATATACACAAATACACACACACATATCCACTCCTCTCTACCTCCATCTGCTTGATGGATCATTGAGGTCTGGATCGTGGAATATGCCTACTAACAACTATGCCATTCGGCGTTTCTCAATTCAAAGTACACCGAGTACAGACTTGTGTTCTTTTGGAGTCTGAACTTGGGAGTCTGGTTTTAGGAGTCCAGACTCCGGAGGACGGGAGAACGGGAGGACAGTCTTTCTGCGATTGGAACATCAGCTGTTCTTGATCCTGAGTTTACTCTAATTATTCACTGTAAATTATTTTTTTGTCAAAAAAATATGACAACCCTGCTTTTTTTCATTATTCTTTAAAAATAATTATTTTATTTTGAATTATGTATGTGGATATATATATATATACACACAATTAAAAAATAAAATAATCCTACACATATAATTGTATTTATATTGTGTACAAAATAGAAACATTTATATTGATTATACCTATTTAGATTATATATAAATATGTATATATATTAAATATGTTATATACATACATATAAAGTAGAATGGGAGCCAGAGCCTTTAGTTATCAAGCTCCTCTTTTATGGAACCAGCTTCCAATTTCAGTCCGGGAGGCAGACACAGTCACCTCGTTTAAGAGTAGACTTAAGACCTTCCTCTTTGACAGAGCTTATAGTTAGGGCTGAATCAGGTTTGCCCTGGTCCAGCCCCTTGATATGCTGCTAAAGGCTTATAGCTGCCGGGGGACGTTTTAGGATGCACTGAGTACCTATCTCCTCTTTTTTCTCTCCTTAAGGATGAATTTTCATCTCTCAATCACACGTTACTAACTCTGCTTTCTGCGCGGAAGTCCTTTTGACTTTACGTCTGATGGGGTCATCGGACCCTATGAGACGGCATAGATCCTATCTGCCGGTTGGATCGTCTGGGTGGGGGAATACCTGCTCTGAGACTACGCCACTGTCTGTTGAGACTCCTCCCCCTCCTCCCCCACCGCCATCTCTGCCTGATGGATCGTGGAGGTCGTCATCTATGAATATGCCCTACTATTATATACACTCTGTCATATCATATTATTATTTTATATTTAAAAAACTTTCTGTCCTGCACATTACATTACATCTATTGCATCTGTCCATCCTTCCTCTCTGTCTCTCTCCTGCAGGTTTCTTCCTTTTTTCCCTGAAGGGTTATTTGGGAGTTTTTCCTGGTCCGATGTGAGGTTTTGGGGCAGGGATGTCTATGTGTACAGATTGTAAAGCACTCCGAGACAAATTTGTAATTTGTGAAATTGGGCTATACAAATAAACTGAATTGAATTGAATTGAATATATATTTATTCATATATATATATTTGTATGTACAGGACTGTCTCAGAAAATTAGAATATTGTGATAAAGTTCTTTATTTTCTGTAATGCAATTAAAAAAACAAAAATGTCATGCATTCTGGATTCATTACAAATCAACTGAAATATTGCAAGCCTTTTATTCTTATAATATTGCTGATTATGGCTTACAGCTTAAGAAAACTCTAAAATCCTATCTCATAAAATTTGAATATTTCCTCAGACCAAGTTAAAAAAAAGATTTATAACAGCAAAACAAAATCAAACATTTGAAAATGTGTTTCCAGGTGTTTCGAGTTAATTAGACGATTCAAGTGATTTGTTTAATACCCTACTAGTATACTTTTTCATGATATTCTAATATTTAGAAATAGGATATTTGAGTTTTCTTAAGCTGTAAGCCATAATCAGCAATATTAAAAGAATAAAATGCTTGCAATATTTCAGTTGATTTGTAATGAATCCAGAATGCATGACATTTTTGTTTTTTTAATTGCATTACAGAAAATAAAGAACTTTATCACAATATTCTAATTTTCTGAGACAGTCCTGTATATATAGTTATATTACACATGTAATTGCAAACAATTCGGTCAAAAGTAAAAAGACACCATGAGTTCAACGTTAAAATGTAATTAAAATATTAAGTTATGAATCTTAACCCTCAGTCAAACTGATGTAACGTTATCTGTGAATAAATAATAAACTCTTTGTGCTCGTTAGATCCTCCAAACCGAATTATATCTCATGTTTAACCGCTACGGAGACATCAGAGCCAGCGGAGCATTTAAAAAAGTCCTGCCGAGATCAGGCTGCTGTGGACGGCCACACAGCGCGCTGACAGCCCGGCGCTCCGGAGCTCAGTGGCGAGCAGAACCTCAGATCTACGGCGCAGATCTTTATTAGGCTGAATCATAACAAACCGACCACAGATTTTATTTTTAAACTACTAACTTCTTGCCTGAAAACATCGTAAAATTACATTCCGTGACTCAACAACAGTAGTATTTATAAAAAGTCAACTGTCAGTAGTTTATTTTCTCCTCTGCTATTGTTTCCGGTTGCTGGTGAAATTCATTCTGGGATATCGGCTGGCCAGAGTACGCACAAGTCTCTGATGCATCCTCCGGAAAGTGGGAGGATCAAGTCACATCCGGGCATTTTGACCGTGCTTTGCGAGAAGTGAACTTTGAATTAGAACATGTACTCGGGCTGAGACTGATGACGTTTCACGAGTCCACGAGAACACAAGTAGAGAAAAGTACGGACAAGAATGCATATTGAGAAACGCCGATTGCCTTTGTTGTGACTCCGCCCACTGTTGAACTCCGCCCACTCCTCCTCTCTACCTCCATCTGCCTGATGGATCGTGGAGGTTTCCATTTATATGTGGCTCTCAATGAAATATATTTAGAAATATTTGGCTTTTATGGCTCTCCCAGTCAAAAAGGTTCCTGACCCCTGAGCTAGATGAACACATTCAATTCCTCTCGGTTGAAATGTACATTACTGAGAACACTGGTTGTCTAGTAAACAACACTCAACTAATTAGGGAAACTTCAGGTCGACAAGTAGTGCGAGGATCGGAGACAAGTTTAATTTGCGTTCACAAGATGCGGTCACAAGATGTCAACACGCTTGCTTTCAGTGCCGACTCAAGACTGACTCAGAAACCCAATAAATGACAGCAAGGTGCATGTGCACAGTCGTTACAGAGTTTTCATCAAAGAAAATAAGGCTAAACAAAAAAATGCCTTTTAACCGTTTTTTGTAAAATACGTAGTCGGGCAATGATAGGGAGAATTATGCTGGCCTAACACGTTTTTATTAGTTGCTTATGGCAAAGCTCTGATTTTTTACAGTGTGCAACAACACGTTCCTCAGGAGAACACATCTTTTCACTCAGAGATTCTGGCCTATAGCATCAACTTCGAAACAACTTCAATGTTCTTTCTACCCTTTGGTGCCCATGGTCAGTGTGCATGCGAGCAAACACCTATCGATTTAACACCGCTGGCAACAAAAGCTGATTAATCTGTCCTTCCTTCTGGTCACACAACGTCCGGTACAGCACACCCTCCAGCTCCGCAATCCTTCCCCACTATCTTAAAAGTCCAATTGTTCCGTCAAATTCCTGCAACCTCTCATCCCTGCCAGGTTTTACATCCCTTACCCCAGGGGTCACCAACCTTTTTGAAACCGAGAGCTACTTCAAGGGCACAAAATAATACGAAGGGCTACTTGTTTGATATAAATTTCCCGAATAACAAATGAACAGAAACAGAACGGAGTCTCTGGGTGCTCTTAAATGTATCCTGATTTATGTTCAATCTTTAATCCTTAATGTTGTTGAGAAAATGTAATATGCCCGGCTGAACACACATGTGCCCTGCTTTTTGGTTACCTTTTTTTTCCCGCACACCAAGCTTCAACTGGTAACTGCTTGTGGTTAACGTCTTATTGCTATGAATTGTGTGTCATTTCCTTGAGCAAAGTCTGCAACTAATGCTGACTGCCAGAAAGGATTCATGAAGGGCTCAACATTTCGGCCAAAGAGCCCTCAAACACTCAACAATTTTTGAAACAACCCTAAACCCTCAAGGACTTTAGCTGGAGCGCGCCTCAAAGTCTGAGTCCATGAGGGTGGAGATTAGAATTGGGAAAATCAATAATGCCGCTTTTAATACGTGCCACAGTCTCTGAACATATCAGATACACTGGTTGTAAACTACCTGTGCTCAGAATGAACATTTATGAGTCTGTCCATTATTGGTTAACACCTCTGGTTATACTGTCCATGTTTAAAATACAGCATCACTGAACAAAAAGTATAGCATTCCTGCAATTATTCATGCATTTTGTTGTGTGAGACATCAATTGAATACATTAGTTGTTATCATGTAGGTAATTTCTACTGTTAACGATTTGATTTTCTTGATATGGGAGCCCTCAATTATTATTTTTCTTCTGTAAATTTCCAATTTTATTCAACAAGTCAATTTGCAAAAAAAGTTATTCAAGGCTTTAGTGTTCATAACTTTGTATTTTAAGCAGTATCAAAACTGTAAATATGCAATTATTTTAATTAATACATTTTTGATTGCAATTGTATGCATACAAATCTATTGTAATCAAATTGACAGTTAGTTGCAGACAACATTGTCAAATGCAAATAATGACTGGGACAGTGTGGTGACTCCCTATTGTACTACTAGGTGCAACTCCAAATCAAATCCTCAGTATGATTGCTGGAATGAACATCCAGCACGGTGGGATACTGTGCTTTCAGTTTTACCTGGGCATTTAAAAAACCTGTTTTAACTGTAGTCTCTTTACATCCCTGAAGTTTATCCAGAGGCACTGCAGAACCCAAGAGACATTTACAACTATTAAATTGTAGGTCCACAGATTATAAACTAGAGGAAATCTGCTCAGATACATTTGCATCGGTCGTTTTTATCATCTATTTGTCCAAAGAATTTGAGCTCTCAATTAAGACACTATTTCTCTGAACTGCATGTACAAAAAACTCTTTATCTTTGCTCCCACCACACACAAGCCCAGCAAATCACAGATTCACTCATAACACTCTGTCCAGTTGGGAAACCTTCCACTGGTCCCTCATGGTCAAGGAATGTTATGTTCTTTATGGTGGCCATGGTCCAATACATGCAAGTCGCTCTTCTCTAGATGCAAAAGATATGAGCCTCATAAGTGATCAATTTCATGAGAAGGGCCTGGTTACACCTTGATGGCTTTTGATCGATCAGATGACCGTTTTATGATACAGGAGACTGTTTTATTTCAAAAGAAGCAGTCATATTTTAAGTGTGAATAATTCGGCTGATTGTTTGTCACCATTCATGGGTGTATACAATTTGTGAAAGAAAGTACCGCTGCTTGTTCAGTGGCCTTACCCTTCAAACTATGACAGTCTAGATACCCCTCCTGCGTAAATTTTGGAAGAGACGGTGATAGAGTGAGATTCCTTTCGCTTGTTTGATGCAGAAGGATCTCTGACTTTGACAAAAACCCACTGTCTACATTTTGTGAGTTTACAGGTGTTTGGTGTGTGTGTGTTATACGTGTGAGAGCACAGCTGTTTGCATTCCATCTCTATGGTTGTAGTGTTATCTGGCCCAAACCTAATTAACAGTGTCTGAGGCGGGACAGAGCTGGTGCTGAGCACTGGCGGTAATATGATGTCAAAGTGGATTAGGCTGATGGGCCGTGTGTGTGTGTGTGTGTGTGTGTGTTTGTGTGTTGGAGGGCACCAGTCCACTCATCTTAGTTTAGATTAGCGCAGGAGCTTTTTTTGTCATTTTGTGATTACTACTATAAAAAGTGCAGACCGTGTTTGGAACTCAAACACTGGAATCAAACTCCAACCTAATATGCTAAAATGGAACCTTAATGTCAACATTGCATTTTTAAACATATTTCAGAAGTAAAACATTAGCAAAATATTGTCAACTGCTGTCTGAAATGGTATTTAACACCAGCAGCCATAGAGCTGGTGCCTAGTTTACTCTTTCAGTTATATTAGCAAGAACTGTTCACCTTTAGTAAGTCTTCATTAATAAAAGTAATAGTGGATGGACTGTTAGCTGAAAAACTACAAACTATTGACATGTTTGCCATATCAGCATTAAATTTAGTCAGCGTAATGATTGTGCTCAAAAAGGTTTGGAGTTTTCACATTGCTGATGTGGTGACACACACCCCATAAGCTTTGGTTCACCTATAAGTCACCCCCATCTCGTCAGCTCTATCACTCTCACCTGTCCACTCTGCTGCACCTACTTCCTTCTGTATAAACCCCTACTTCACTCACTGCCAGATCGTTCACCGCATTAATGCCAAACCCTCCAGATAGAGGAAAAAGGTGCTCTGTGTTTCCTAGGAAGTCCCCCGGCAGTCAAGGCCTGTAGCAGCATATCTACGAGTTGGACCAGGGCAAACCTGAGCCAGGCCGGACTATAAGCGTTGTGTGTCTCCCTTCTGGACTGAAACTGGAAGCTGGTTCCGCATGAGAAGCGTGATAGGCGAAGGCTGTTTAAATGAACCAAAAACTATATACATGTTCTAGTGACATCAGAAAATGGGTTTATGCAGGATCAAGAAGAACAGGGGTGTCAAACTCATTTTCACCGTGGGCCACATCAGCCTCATGGCTGCCCTCAAAGGGCCGGTTGTAACTGTAACGCGGTATAATTCTAACTACTCTAGAATATATTCTTAAATAACTGTCTTTGCATTTGTTTGTTTATTTAAGTGTACTTATATAAATATATATGCAAATGTATTTAATATTAGAAAATAAATCCATTTCATTATATTTATTTTAACCCACATTACTTTATCAAAGATCAAACACACATTATTACATTAACTTAAAAGCTTTGTCACAGTTGGGACAGTTGGTTCCCCACTGGTCTGAGGCAGTGGTTCTCCACTGGTCTGGGGCATTGGTTCTCTACTGGTCTGGCTGTGGGACGCACTATCACCACTGAATGACAAGCTGATACCTAAATCGAGGAACATTTTTAACTTCTCAAATGTATTTAATGAAATGATGGTGCAGTTTGAACCTGAGAGTTCAGAATATCACAGTATGCACAACAATCTAGTTAGCAATATTCCCTTTTACAGTCAATTATAAACCAACAAGTGAATCTTAAGGGCACAAGGTAATACAACATAAATAACTTTTAAGTAACTTCAGACTTTAAAAAATACCAAATAGTGCTTTCATGCATTAACATGACATAAAAAAGTCTGGTGAGAAGTAGTTTTAAAAAGCCTCAAAATATGTAATTCAAGGCTCACTCATTGAATCTTTGACACATAATGCTGCTATACAAGTTAGTGTCTTGAGGAGCAGCTTTTATCCACAAACTCTAAATAAATTAAACAAAAAGTATAATTAAAAAAGATTCACATATTCAACATAACATTTTCTTCTGATTATATTATAAATACTGAAAAACATCCAGCAGCACTCACTTCAACCTTAGTGACCACTGACATATACCTGATGGAGGAATTCATAATGAGAGAACTGGGGATGTTTGTTAATACATAGTCAATAATATCGATAATATAATATTTAATATTAATATTATGAACCAATAATATTATGAACCAGACTCGAGGGCTTGCTGGTCCGACGTTTGTGGGACTTCCTTAATTCAGTTTTTCAGTTTATTTGTATAGCACATTTTCACAAATTAGTCTCAGAG
Organism: Pseudoliparis swirei; assembly: GCF_029220125.1. Lineage (NCBI taxonomy): Eukaryota > Metazoa > Chordata > Actinopteri > Perciformes > Liparidae > Pseudoliparis > Pseudoliparis swirei. Next base: position 19,849,214 of record NC_079403.1, read on the forward strand.
TGCTTTACAATCTGTACACATAGACATCCCTGTCCCAAAACCTCATATCGGATCAGGAAAAACTCCGAAATAACCCTTCACGGGAAAAAAAGGGAAGAAACCTCTGTAATGTGTACAGAGGGCAACAGAACAAAGAGTGTTTATTTCTTCCGTGGTGGACGGTGGTAACAAACTGTTATATGCCACAAAAATGAACTTCAAAATAAAAGCACAGATTTTTTTCCTTCCCTTTAGCCCCAACGCACCCAATTGTGTTATAAACTGTCTATAACATTATAATAAACATGAGAAAATATATTGATGTTGTACATCAAATTAAAGAAGACAACTTGGGCTACAAGTATCAGTGAGCCATTTCAACACAACTCAAACACCAACTGAAATAAAAATATAATCATAATTGTGTCAGGTGTAGGCCCACTCGGCCCCAACGTTTCCGGAGCTAGTGACATGTAGCTTTGTGCAATCATAAAAAACGAGATGTTGGAAAGCAAGATGACTTCACACAGATTCTAAATATCTTTACAGAATCCTTCTGCACCAAAGTATAACGGAGATATGAGCCAAAGGACACATAAATAGTAATCACTTCATGGCTTTAGAGTCAGCAAATTCAACTTACTTTTGTTCTTGAGAAGAAGAAAAAAGGTTTCTCTGCCCTGCATTCCAGCTGGCATGGCTTCAGTGTGTGTGTGTATGTTCCTTTTAAAAACCAGGCAGACATTTGTGGAGGAGTCATAGTCAGCTGTCAGGAGGTTCAATTTCAGCGAATCGGATTTCATATTTCAAATATGGCGACGCCTTTCTGTCTCCTATTGGCTCACAGTGCTGTCAATCGTGCCTTGCTTGGTACCAATCGATTCTATTGGCTCTAAGGATTCCAAAGACGTGTCTTTAAAATCCGCCCTTCCCCGGCAGAGATAAAATGATGTGGCGGGTCGGATGTGAACTGCGGGCCGCGAGTTTGACACATGTGAATTAGAAAGTGAAGCTACTTCATCTGCACACAGAAGACATTGGGCAGTTCCTCACTGCATCAGACCGTCTCACTCCTCACCCTCTGCTTTGTACCAAATCACACTGGTTTCTCATTCCTTTTGGATGTAAAGCAAATTAATATTGTGTGAATAGTATGTGATTTAACTTAAATTGGACAAATGTTGTTTAAAAATAAACATAAGGTTATCTTACTCAATTAAAATAAGTGCTGGCTAAGAGATAGATCAGGGTCGATCAGAGGAATGGTGATTTGATCCCCAGCAAGACACTTAACCCCAAATTAGGTTGAGTATGAATGATTAGTTAAGACTCTTGGTACCAAACATGGTAGCCCCTGCCATCAGTGTATGCTTGGTTGAATGTTGGCAGGTAGTGTTAAAGCAATTTGAGTGGTCAGAAGATTAGAAAAGTGCTATACAAGTACAAGTTAAATTGACCATTTAAGCCCCACGATCCCAGTCCAAGACCATAACAGACACACAGGTCAACAGGTGAGTCAAAGCGACGCCCAACAAAAATAGTGAAGCAGGATCAGTTACAGTTGTAGTAAGAAATCACAAAAAAGAAAGAAAAATGATGTGATCTTCAGCGCAACATAGACCACATTATCTTAACAATGGAGGCAGAGCTAGCTTTGCTACACAGTCACTGCTAATTATGATAAAAGCAATACTAGTAACATTACACAGACCAGCTTATGAGCACCGAGTTATAGTTGAAAGTGGAATTGCGAGATTAGTGACTGACCAAGTAAATCCACACCTGGAGGTGGTATTTCATGCAATATAGAGCATTCAATCAAGCCCAATAAAGCCACAATTTTAGAGAAAGCTTTTTTTTATTGCACTATGTATCACAATCACTAGATTTTGTGAAGAGGGGTGGGGGTCTTCAACCAAATGGCTCCAGGCAATTTTAACCCAAAGCCAAGAGGGGGTTGTTTGACCTATGGCATGTTGTAACTTAACAGACAACGGGAGTGATAAAGAACCAAACAAGGTCTTGTCCAATCCCAGGGTTGGATGGTGTTGACCATATGGAAGAGAGAAGGACTTTTCTAAGTTTACAAATGCAGACATTCTGCAACTCTGGAATTTTTTTTTGCCAATCTGCCTGGCAAAAAGCATGGATCTCTATTCCATGGGATATAATGTCATTTGTTGTAAAACTTGAACCATCTTTGGCTCTATTTTGTTGAGTGACCTCATGGCAGAGCATGCTCTTCCAGAGGAAGGCCAGACACAATATAAGCTAATGTTAGCTAAAGCAAATGCTCATCTTATAGCCAAAACTTAATTTATCGTTATGTTTTCTTTTCCAATATAAGTAATCTTAAAAATGTATAATAAGAGGAAGGGAGCATTGTGGTTGCTATGCTTCCACAACAACGCTGCCTGTCAGGACGGTGTATCATATAACTTCCATATGAGAGCAGTGCAGAACGGCACTAAAATCACTCGCGCCATGTCAGCAAATCAAAAAAGCTCTGACAACACAAAGAGAAAGCGGCTTGGTTCTCTCAGTTAGAAGTTATTTCTGTTTTTTACATAGCAAATAGTTGTTGTCGCTTGCTAACTCACTCCCTTGTGTTGCGACTTCACCATGTGGTTGAAATTAAGACATTTTGTGGCTGGATTTCTTCCTTTTTGGTCCATTCTCTTAACCTGATGCATATAAACTTGTATCTCTCTCCTATCTGACTGCTGGTGAGACGCCACAGAATACTCACCCACTGGACCTCAGTAATCAAACACCCACAGGACACAGAGAGTTTGGATCAGAGTTCAATTCACGTAGATTTATTTGTAACCAACAGTTTCACAAATAAACCTAGTCTGGGTCCGGTATTAAAGACAACGACCTCCCTCCACATCTGTCTTTCCCAAGCCCCGAACAAACATATTGACATATTATTTATACATCAGACTCAATGCAGGTGCCGCCTCCGTCCACTCCCTCATTACATATTAGTTCTCGTCACTCAGTGTGACCCCTGTCCCAGTCCAAGCCGGTTACTTTAAGGAATGTGGAGGTTTCTTGCTGACGTCTCCCCCCTCGTTACTTCTCTTATCGTTATTGTGTCTGAGCCTCCTGGTCCTCGCTCTGCAGTCTCCTCTCTACCGGTTCAGACTGGAGCAGCACAAGGCCGCTGGGTCTATCTCTGTCTGGCGTTGTTGACCCTTGTCTGAGGGAGAGAGCTGTGTGCCCTCTTAATCATCTTTGTAGATGTAATTTAAGCCTAATATAACACAATGTAAAAGTTTAATACACCCTATGTATATATGTTGTGTAAACAGATAATTTGAAACATTTTACCCACCACACTATGCCTGTCAGGACGGCGTATCATATAACTTCCATATGAGAGCAGTGCAGAACGGCACTAAAATCACTCGCGCCATGTCAGCAAATCAAAAAAGCTCTGACAACACAAAGAGAAAGCGGCTTGGTTCTCTGTTAGAAGTTACTTCTGTTTTTACATAGCAAATAGTTGTTGTCGCTTGCTAACTCACTCCCTTGTGTTGCGACTTCACCATGTGGTTGAAATTAAGACATGGGGCCTACATCGCATTACAAAAGATTAAAGTGGTTTAGACCACACTCAAACCTTATCGGGCATTAAAATATCACCTATGTGTGAGAATTACTTCAAACCAAACAACGGGGGGCCTCTTAGATAAGATGAAAATCAGAGGAACCAAAGGGATGGCGCTACCTACAGCTTTAAACCGTTCACATGTGACTCAGGTTGCTGAAGGAAGGCTCAGAACAACAATGTCACTTTGAGGAAAACACTAAGAATAGTTCTACATTTGCTGGTTGAACAATAGACTGTTTAGTTATCCGCTCCCCCTTCTAACCTGCAGAAGGAAGATCACGGTACACTTAACTCACAATGGCAGCCTCTATTGCTCTGAGCCCAGTTGGTGAAGTCGGCGGCGACGCGCATCGCGTAACCATGGCCGCTTGTTTGTGCCCATCGTCCACAAGCCTCATGAAATCGTAACAGTCCACTACCTCCTCTTCTCCCCTCCTACTCCTCTTCCTTTTCTCCCCTACTCCTCCTCCTCATCCGCTATTTCTGCCCAATAGTAGGATGAATATGAAAAAGACATTAAAGACAACAGAATAGCAACATGTATGTATAATAAAAACAACAACAGTGACAATGAATTGGGGATGTTAGTGTAGTAAAAGTGTTGGCAGTGCAGATGGATGTGTTCATATTAGTGACGGCCAGTGGAAAGAAGCTGTTTTTGTGTCTGGTAGTTTTGTTTTGACGTACAGTGCTCTATAGCGCCGACCAGAGGGGCGGGGTCGGAACAGCTTGTGTCCAGGGTGTGAAGGGTCTGCGGTGTTCTTTCCAGTCTGCTTCCTGACTCTGGAGGTGTACAAGTCCAGGACGGAGGGCAGGCTGGAGCCAATGGTTCTCTCTGCAGACCTGACTACCCGTTGTAGTCAGTCTCTGTCCTGTTTGGTGGCATATCCAAACCAGTGACAGAGAACAGACTGGATGATGGAGTAAAACAGGATCAGCAGCTCCTGAGGCACTGCCTCTGCGGTGGAGACCTTCAGGTTTCTGGGAACCACAATCTCCCCGGATCTGATGTGGGCCTTCAACATTAACACCATCAGTAAAAAGGCCCAACAGAGGTTATACTTCCTCCACCAACTCAAAAAGTACAAGCAGGGGACTAAGCGATATGTGTCCTTTAGCACAGTGTACTGGTCCATTGTGTTTTTGTCCCTTGTGCTACACTTAATATGTTGTCTGTATTTTGGCAGATCTTTGCTGAGGTTTGCACTGTTGAAGTCCCAAAGAACAATGAGCAGGGAGGCTGAGTGTTTGTGTTCCATGTTGGTGATTTGCTCAGCAAGGTGTTGGAGTGCCTCACTCACACAGGCCTGTGATGGGATGTAAACACCGTCCAGAATAAAGCTGCTGCTCCTCCAACCAGAATCTCTGTAAAACTGAAGTTTAAAAGTTCCTCCCTGCTGAATGTGATCAGAGAGAAGAGGCGGAGACAAGACAAACACAACAACAGAAAAGGTAAGATTGCAGTACCGAGGCAGCCATCTTGATGTAGCTATGATAGAGAGTGGATACAGATACCGGTCGTCGAAGGGAGAAACTCCAACTAACTTCTGAAGGTCCCGCTGTTGCATGGAAGATTTCAAGATGCACAGCTTGCCGAACCAATGGAATTCCAGTCCTCGACTGAAGAAATACATTTTACGAAACGCACTACCCACTCCAAAGCCATCTCAATTTAAGGGGCCTTTTTCTGCCTGGAGATAATTGTGTGTTCTAACCTTGTTTGTGTATATATGTTAATACTCTTATTGATATGAATACTTGAAATAAATGTCAATAGCTGTAGTGATTTATTGTTCAAAGATTAAAGACAAGTAGGTACATTTCCCTCAAATTGCCAGGTCACCATCAGCTGGGGCTGACTATTAAATTAAAGATATTTTGGGTTTGGTTTTCCAGTGGTTGAGAAATTAGATTTGAAGATGCACCACCTTAGGATTTGATGTGCCTTAATACATACGTGGTTGTGCTGAGATTTCTGCCTTTCCAATCTAATTCTGTAACCCTTACTGTTTTAGACTAAAAGCTCCAAACACCACTGAAGTTGCGAGAAGCTCCTATCTGTCATTTCAGCTCTGTGGGATAAAATCCTGATCCAAAGCAAAAAAAGCAAGGGACAAAGCTCTATGATTACACCAGTGTTTTTAGCAGGATGTTATTTCACTTCTAACTAGAATGTATAGTTGGCTGTCTGCTTTAATTAGCTCAATTGTATGTATTATTCTTGAAATACTGGCTGGTTTGGTTCCATTTCATCCTATTGTAAGCGGTGCAGAGAGTTGTGGTCAGCAGCAAAGCACAGGTCAAATCTCCGCTGTGAAGACCCTGGATATCAAGTGTTAAATTAGTTGGTGTAACAAGGAAAGACTAGTGTCAGGAAGTAATATGTCACTACTGGGAGGTGATCGGTGTAACAAGGAAAGACTAGTCAGGAAGTAACATGTCACTACTGGGAGTCAAGTCAATACATTCATAGTGAGGTATTCAGAACTTCCTTTTCCTTCTGAACAAGGAACAGGCTGAATCAGGTTTGCCCTCATCTAGCCCCTAGATATAATGCTATAGGCTTTTAGGCTCCTGGGGGAAGTTTTAGGAAACAGGAGCTCCTATCTCTTCTCTCTACTTATGGATGAATTTTCATCTCTTCATTGCACATTATTAACTCTGCTTCCTCCCCAGAGTCTTTGTGACTTCACATCTTATAGGGTCCATTGGACCTGGCTGGGTCTGATGCCATGGCCCTGCTGATGTGCCCCGCTCACTCCTCTATCTCCATCTGCCTGATGGATTATGGAGGTCTGGATCGTGGTCCATGCCTACAACGAACTATTCATACACTGTCATAATCATTGATTGTGTTGTAACCAGTGTTGGGCAAGTTACTGAAAATTAGTAATTAGTTCTAGTTACTAGTTACTTCTTTTAAAAGTAATTGAATTACTTTACTAGTTACTGTATATCCAAAGTAATTAGTTACTAGGGAAAGTAACTTTTAAGTTACTTTTATGTCTGCTTTTTTAATGTCATGAACAGTCAAACACAATAAACATATGTTGTAGACCTATTTATTGCAATCAACAGGGCAACAGGCCTTCAAATCAAGCAGGAGTACAAAAGTCCCTTTTTTAGTTAACTTAATACAAAATAACTGTCTCAGTGATTTAACAGTGTTTTTTTTTTACCACATTAGGCCCAATGAAATAAAAGTGATTGGCCTACACTGTAGGCCCTACAGTATTAACACTAATTAAGAGAAAACAAAGGTGCCTTGAGGTGCTGCATATAATTGAGGGGGGGGGGGGGTGCTAGTGAGGCTTGTACGTGCTGATCTGGAGTCAGTTTGGTAGGATTTGGGTATAAATAAATTATTTCATTTAAAATATGGATTTTTATTTAAAGATATTCATGTAATTTGCATGCAAAATAGGTCTACCCGAACCAGCGGACACAAAATTCAACCAGCGGCAAAAACCGCGGACCTGGCAACACTGGAAGTGGCTGTCAATCACAGTGTGGCACCGTGCGTGCTGGTCGAGGGGGCGTGCCTGTGATTGGCGGAGTAGAGGGGAGGCGTGCCTGTGATTGGCGGAGTAGAGGGGAGGCGGGGTTAACCTGTCGGAAAACGGAAGTTACGGGTGGTTGACGGGAACCGTTGTTGTTGATGTTCGCGCTGCTGAGCTGAGAGGAGCACGCTGTCTGTGTTGGTGGATGCCCAATAAAGGGAGGAATAATAACGTCGTCCCGTCTCCGTGTCATCAGTCCATAACGTCCGAGACGTTACAATATCATTGCGCCACCAAGGTCCTGCGATGTCAGATCAGAAGCAGCTAAAGTAGCCTAGCTTGTCTTCTTGTCTGCAAGTGTTCATTTTTCACAAAAGAGAGTAACGCGAGTAACGAACTCATTTAAATTTCAGTAGCTGTAACTGCGTTAGTTGATTAAAAAAAATACTTCGTTAAACTCGTTACCGCTAAAAGTAGTGGAATTACAGTAACGCGTTACTCCCAACACTGGTAACTCTGTAATGTTTGCTTCTGTACACATGACATCTATTGCTTCTGTCCATCCGGGCAGAGGGATCCTCCTCTGTTGCTCTCCTGAAGGTTTCTTCGCTTTTTTCCCAGTGAAAGTCTTTTTTTCCATTTCTTGGAAGTTTTTTCTGATCTGATGTGAGGTCCTGGGACAGGGATGTCGTATAAGTACAGATTGTAAAGCCCTTTGAGGCAAATTTGTAATATTGGGCTATACAAAATAAACAACTGAATAACTGATATTAGTTTGAGCTACAAAAATAGACCTAAAATAGACCTTAGATACTGTTTGTGCAGTTACCAGTATCATAACTGCAAACTTGTCACCTTTCGGCTAAATTTTCCATTTTGAAATCAAAATAGGTCATCCACGTGAATCGTGTAGATCCGAAGATTTTTTGTTTTGGGGTTTTGAGGTGGGGGGGGGGGGGGGGGGAGTGTAAACTGGCCCGCTGACGTTGAGATTGCAGTGAGACACGGAGAAAATGTGATGTGGTGCTCTTCGCAATAAAATATCTTTGATGGGATATGTTGAGACTTGGCCAATCAGCGTTAAGATGTCTACAGCGCTTGGGGGTTTGGGTTAGCTTGAATGTCAGCCCGCTACATCTACTGCAGTAATGCTGCACGGTGTATCGATACTAACAAGTTATCCGTATGTTAAAAACAATACGATTTTGCTCTGCTCCACGTCATGCTGTCTGCACGCATTGACTACAAGGGGGCGGGGCCGCCGAGCGATCTCACAGGCAGCACTCACACTAAAGGTGCGTTCACACCAAAAGCGAAACTATTTTTTCGCGCGACCAAATCCCATGAAAAGTCAACGTACTGATGCATGTGGCTGCGATAGACGCGATATTTTTCCGGGCGGCGCATTTGGGGCGATGTGGGCGACGCGTTTACAGCGGCGCGTTTTCAGTGGCACAATTTGAAATATTTCAACTTTGCGGCGGTCATCTCGCAACCCGGGCCAATCGGCTCTTGAGTTCCGCTCTCGTAGCGCTGGAAGCGGAAGTCTTTCAGACGTAACAATAACTTCATCGGTGAAAGTGACCGAGCTGTGTGAGTCTACGGGTGATGTCATGAACCCAAACACGAGGGTGTTAGTGTGTGGGATGTCCACAACAAATATAAAGGAGATCTAGTGGTTAGTTATTCTGGTGGATGAAGGAAATGATAACGGTCTTTACGGAGACGAGGCACGGAGATAAGCCCCGCCCCTCGCTGAGCGTCTTGACACTTATGACCTGAACACGGTGAACGGTCGAGCGAGTAAACGCACGCGTTTGGGCGACACCAAAAATCGCTTCGCTTTTGGTGTGAACGCACCTTAACCCTGTAAGACCCAAGCATAGAAATAATATCGAAATCTTTTTTTTTTTAAGTCAGATGATGTTGTAAGAGTCTTCTGATGCAAATAATGAAGGATTAATTTAAAAAAAATGTTTTTGTACGTTTTTAGGGAAACGTAATATTGCAACGTTGGGCCTAGTTGGTAGCAGAATTTCAGCATTTGCTCTCCTTGCTGGTGGCATTCTGAAATGGAAACAATAGTTAGAGAATGTTCAAGTCTCACTAATTCCAATGCAAATTAATCCTATTCAGGCAATACACTCCACTGATGGCACACAATACTGTCTGGCTAGCCTAATGTGCTCTCTACTTACATTTACACAAGGAAAATACAACCCCTCCAGAACTCTTACATCCCCATATTCCAGAACATTTACACCTCTCCCTGAACAAAGCATTATAAATGCAACCACCATATTCCAGAACATTTACACCTCTTCCTGAACAATGCATTATAAATGCAACCCCCACATTCCAGAACATTTACCCCTCTCCCTGACCAATGCAAAATACATGCAACTCCCACATTCACACCTCTCCCTGACCAATGCAAAATACATGCAACTCCCACATTCCAATACATTTACACTTGTCCCTGAACAACCATCCTCCAAAGCATTCTACACACATTATCTGGCTTGTGTAACAAGGAGATATTTGGGCAAACCAACAAAGTCCAGATAAAAAAAACAGTTGACTATATCTCACTGCGAACATAGAAATAACATAGGGTTTGGGTTACCCTAACGCATTTAGAATTATTCAAATATGGTCTAAACTTAAAATTATAACAAATAACCCTTTTGTAAAGTGTGACTCATCAAATAAATGATATTTATCCTGTATCTGAACATCCGAGAAGTGGAATGTCTCCATGTCGTGTGCAAGATGCACCTGCTATTTTAGCTACCATGTTCACCCAACGTTGTATAATTACAACAATGACATAACAAGCTGAAAATCTAATGTGATGCATTAATTCCACAATAACTTAGTATTTACATGAACTACATATTCTAACAATCACCAAAAAAAATATTTCATAGAATTTACTAACTTCAATGTTGATATAACCAGTTGAATGAAACAAGGAGATGTGCTTCCGGGAAAGTTTGCAGGTAGAGTGAGTTCATGGCCTTATGGCCACACCTATATATACATTTCCAATCCAATGGCATTGCAAGGCAAGACAATAGGACCCATTGACTATGTAAATATGGTCTTTCCCCAAAAAACGTTTTTGCAAATGTGTTTTTTAGAGCGATAAAAGTGACGTTGTAATATTACAACTAGGGGTCTTACAGGGTTAAGTGGCATAAAGTGCAGATTGTCTTCGGCTTTAAAAAAAAAAAAAAAAAAATGATGCCAGAAGTGAAAAGGACTTTTTCTACTTTGCAGAATGTGAAGAAAAACCCACTGACATACAAAGACCCATCTACAACGATTGTTTCAAAGCCACACAGACCAAACACACGTGTAAAGTTATCTAACTCTACGAAAGGGCACATAGTGTACAATCAAAAAGCTGTTTAGGAAGAAGCTGGTAAAAAAATGTTTTTATTTATTACTATTATAGATAAATATACCAGTATTGTATTTGTGGTATATCATATTTATGGTATTGTATCAATTTCTGGTATCATGATTTTTATGGCAGGTAACGTATCAAAGATCATGACAACCAGTTAAGGCAGAAAAGACTCAAGGAAAAGGTTCTGTTATGATTTGTCTTCGACCCCAATTGCACGACAGACTGTTACTGTTTAGCCGGGAAAGCACGGCGTAATTTATTTCAATACTCAAGGGAGCGGAAAGTTCAGAGAAAACAAAAGAAAAACTGCCTCCTTAATTTGGCAGAGGGAAGCACGCAAACAAAAACAAAAACTCACTCTTGAAATAATCCACGGGAAAAGTCTACTCCACGATAATCCAAAAACGCTCTGACATCCAAAAACTCCAGGGGTGACTGAGCTCTCCTACTAAGCTTCAAGAACGAACTCACAGCGAGCTACTGGCAGTCCTTCTATTTACTCTCTGAATAACGAGCTACAGCTGCGACGTGTAGAGTGGCTTCAGGTGTGCTCTGGAGGTGGGGCCCCGGCTCGCTGAGTCCTAACAGGTTCATGGCTAAACCGAGCACACGAGTCCTTGAAGGCCTGGTTCAGGCCAAAAAAAGGGAAGTTGGTTCATGAATGACTTTGACAATATTATATATAATGACAATGCATATTTGTTATAATCATTATTAGTGCCCGAGCACTGACTTAAGTCAGAGCGGAGGACCTATTGTTCTTAAAATGTTTATTTTTCGTAAACATTGTCTCTGACGATGGTTGTCAAGACTGTCTCTGATTCAATAAAGTCCAGTGAAAATAAGGAATTATAAGCATGAAATCAAGTACTGAGAGAGACTATCACGTCTCGATAATGTTGGTCTATTCATGCAATTTGTTGACAACATGGAAAATATGAAAACTTTAGTCCAGTCTTTTTGTTAAAATCTGTCTGAGTATTGTATGAACATGTTACTCAATGATACAGCATGGGTACATTTGGCATTACCTTAGTAAATTTTTAAAACATTAAATGACATAATGCCAAGAAAAAAAATGATATCACATTGCCGTTCAGAATCCTGTCAGTCAAAACCAAGTGTGAAAATCACTGCATGGCTCATTCCACGCTGTTCTATACTTACTACTTGGTTTTCAAAACAGTCTTTTATGCTGGTTTTGCTGTCAGAATGTGAACAGTCCCAATATGAAAAGCCTAACCCCCCTCCGCGGCAGTTGGAAAGGTAAAACTCCTTTTTTGATGGTATGAAGAATTCATTTTTTAATAGGCTCCACGTTGTGTAATATTGATGAATCCGCTGACCCAATTTGAGAGACCTCAATCCCACTTGCAAACAGGCAGGGTTAAGGCAGCATGAATGCCTCAGAGCAAGCCTCAGGCTGTAGGGGGGGGGGGGGGGGGAGCAAGCCACCACCTGACGGTCTGATCCAGGGCCAGAGCTTGATGAGGGACATGGTAAATACTTGTACCGATACCTGTATCATATAGTCAATGTATGACTGGAAACTTTTTTGCCTGTCTACATCCTGAATTTACAATATTAGACTGCCAAGATGACATTTCTTAGTCTCCTATCATCCTTCTACACATAATGACTTGATCACTACAGACTGGAGCTTCTATCCCCAAACAAACTTTCTGCCCATCAAGGTCACAATGGAGCAAATGACTGTCAAGAAAAATGACATTTACGGCATCTCAAAGCCCAGACTTTAGAGAAAAGGATTGGGACACGTCGATTAATTTGCAGCCTTTTGTTGTGCACACATATTTGTGTTTCATTGTACATCTTACTCTTATTGCTATTCAATTTTGTACTGCTGCCAGTATTGCCTCTTACATTACATTACATTTAGCTGACACTTTTATCCAAAGCAAATTACAATCATGATGCATTCATACACCGTAGACACAGCTACAGGAAGCAATTCAGGGATAAGGGTCCTGCTTAAGGACACATGAACTAGGACAGGGATTGAACCACCAATCCCCCGAAGAAGGACCTGCTAACCACTGACACTAAGTCACCTCATAGGTTTCCATTGTGCGTGGTTTTATCTGGATACCTACTGATATTATCATTATTATTAGTTACTCTTCAAAATACTTTTGCCGATACAATTACTGCTTTTATTAGATGCTGATGGATGAGAACCTGAATCTGTCAGTTGGCGTCTTCTTGAATACCTCCAGCATCTCCATTCTTCTGGTCTCCAGGGTGTCCATGTTCCCACAGGGATAGTTAGGGAGAAACTGGAGTTCCCCTCTTCTGGGTCGTTTAATGTTGGCCCGAGGTGTTACACCTTCTGGTTACTCCTGCTGCGTTTTCCTACATTCACAGCCACAACTTGTTTGCCAGCTCTGCCAGCTCTTGCCCATCTTGAAGTGAAGGCTGATCTTTCATGATTCACATCCTGTCTGCGAACCTCTCTCTGTCATGCAGGTGTGTTTATTCACAAGGGCATTTGCAGCCTCTGCTAGCTGTTTTCTACTTGGATATGCTTTATGCTGATAAATGTCTGCAGCCATCACTCCCAGTATGTTATGTTTTTTATCCATGGCTAACCTCAAGGTTTTGTCTTCTCAAAAACACTCTGCATGACTATATTATGTGATAATAACACTGTCATCTGTGCTGGCTTAACTAAGATCCACCTCAATTAGATTTACTATCTCGACAGTTGCGATAGATGGCAGGTCCTCTATATTGACCAATATGCAAAGGTATTGTCAAATTCAGGGTCTTGGAATTGCAGACTAAAGTCATAGTTGAGGTTTCAGCTCCAATATGAGGGCGAGAGGGCAAGTTAAGCTTTCCGGCAGTTAGTTTATCAAGAATGACCTTTTAGCTTGAGGACATCAGGCGTTGCCATTTGTACAACTGTGAATGGGAAGCCTGTAACCAACAAACAAAAGATACTGCAAATAGAAATAACGCGTATGTTTCAGCAGCTCTGCCTGCACAACAAAATTAACATCTTGTTCCCACATATTATTTAATCAGTGGAAAATAGTACTCACTTATTGTATTGCTTTGTCCGTGTACTTTAGCTATGCATGTAAATATGAAAGGCTGTTGCTGACTGCTGGATTTGGAGCTCTTTGTTTACTCTGAAACTGGAATGAAATATTTAGGTGTGAGGATTAGTTTGCTTGACACTTTGTAGGCTAACAACGGCATTTGGTCAGTCAGCTGATACAAAGGTTTGACTGTATGGCCCTTTCTTTAGTTAACGACTAGCTCATATGAGCGCAAATGCTCAACATACTAAATATCACAGACTTTCAGTACAAAGAAGATCTCGCTGCTAATTAACAATATGTTATTGATCTCCTTAAACTCAGACAAGGCTGCTCATACCCCAGTGCATACAAACATGCCAGCCGCAAAATACATGCCATCAAAATGGTAACCCCTATTGTAGTATATACTGTACATAGTTGCTGTCTGTGATGCTCAACATGAGAGCATGTGTATCTGTGGGCAAAGACAGATTCCACTTTTGAAGATTGGACTGCTGGCTTTAAAATGTTGGTGATGACATTGTGGAATGCCATCCTTTTTTGGTGTCTCTCTGCCATGGTTTTATGAATGTTTTTAAAGTTAAAGTTTCTTGAAAACATTGTATTCCCTTGAACCTCATTGTCCAAAGATGCACCAAAAGTCCAAGACACTTTGAGGTGAGAGTAGTGCTCAATTAAATGATGCTTGGGCCATACCGGCAAGGTTAGGGAAGACCTCCTGAAGAAGCTGCCTGTGATCGGCAATCATATATGTATGATCTTCATTTAACCAGGTAAAATCAATTGAGAACCAATTCTTATTTACAATGATGACCTGGCCAAGAGGCAGTAGCACCGTCCACACAAGTGACACAAACAGCACAGATACAATACAGTGTGACAAACACATGAGAAAATGGCTAAAAACAACAACGGTAAATTAATAAATACAATGTACAACAACAAAAAAGGTGGATTAGTGGATGTTCTTTGTAAAAATGGAAGGGAGAGGGAGAAGTGAGGGCTGGTCAGCAAATACAACAGTCAACTATGACTTGTTGCAGCATTTGTTTGAACATGTTGAGAGAGGTGAGAGCTGTTAGTTTGAGTGATTCGGACATCCCGGCGTTTGTCTGTTGCATGGCAACAGAACCTGGGGACTATTTTCTCTCTGCTACTGAAATGCATTACACAACGTTTGGTGGCGACAACTATTTTGTGCTGAAGGGCAGATTACTATTTACTTACTATTTATTATGTCGCATGCAACTGTATTATTAGAGCAATAAGGTACGAGAGGCAGTACTGTATCACCAATCATGTCCTTCAAGGGTTTGCCGGCCCTCTGCTGCAGTCGGACCTAACAACACCCTTGAATTGGACATTATTGACAATACAGTACTGCCTCTTGTACTTTATTTCTTAATTATGTAAATTCCATGATATTCATTTTTGTTTACCCCACACTAAGTGGCATGAATAATATAAAAGATTAATATACCAAGATTAGAGTAGGATTATTAGGTTGTAGATCATGAAAGTTTATTATGGTCAGAATAAATTTTCTGAATTTACCTGGTATTGTTTGAGTTCCTCTCCAGACTCGTCATCAATCATCTCTTCTGCCATCGACATGCTGCCGTTACACCTCACATTTACTAATGTTAATTTAATGTGGTCTTTAAAATACAACAATGGTGGGGTAAACCCACACAAAGATGTATTGGGTTCAAATGTGTCATCCAGATGAACTCCAACAAATGTTCAAGGAAAACCCTATTGGTGAATGACTGACGGCTTCATATCTGTCTGATCAAATCATTTTCACCCTCATGTCCCTCCACCGACTTCCAGTAAACTGAGCTGTGTAAACTCCACGCTATAAGTGCTGTTCGGTGTTCATTGTTACGTCAATGTTTGCTCCTCTAAACTGTAGAGCAGGGGTCAGGAACCTTTTTGACTGGGAGAGCCATAAAAGCCAAATATTTCTAAATATATTTCATTGAGAGCCATATAGTATTTTTAACGTATAATTGTAATGCGACTTCTGGTGCTGCATTCTACGGGGGGGGGGGGGTGGGTGCAGGTGACTTTTTCTTTGCTCCGCCCCGATGCGCGCGCACACGCCGGCATCGGAGCTCTGGAGCGAGCGAGACGGAGAGCCGAGAAGTGTTAACGTGACACGTAGAGACAGAATGATATGCTGCTGGTTAGATACGATCAATAACAGACATCTGTTTAGTTTTAAAAAAGAATAAAGACGTGCTCTTTAAGAAAAGGGACCTTAAATTTCTTCTGCTGTAATCTGGCGCGATAGAGAAAATTACATGGTGGCGGGCGGAGATCTTTTTTTTTTTCAACTCAAAATTGTCTGGGAGCCATATGCCGTCACCGGAAGAGCCATATATGGCTCGAGAGCCATAGGTTCTCGACCCCTGCTGTAGAGGAATGCAATTGACATGAAGCAGCGGGACAATAAAAATCTAAATATTAAATAGTTGTCACTGTCAGGATCTGAGTAGGTGTCTGATTGCACAGCTGATTAGAAAACCTGGCCAACCCCCAATCCTGCCCTCATCTTCGATGTATTTGCTATAACTAGTAAACACGAGGCAATATCAGGGGAAGGACAGTGTCAAATATCTACTGGTAATGGTGAGGAGAGCCTAACTTGGGAGCACCAGCTACAAGTGTTGACAGCTTTTCTATCTACTACACGAGTGAAAGGTTAATGTTGGGAGTTAATCAGTCTTAATGTCCAACTGTTACATCGAAACAACGCAATGATATCTGGACCACATATGCCGTTTACAAACTATAGTTCAACATTAAATATCACTGAACCCTCTGATATTATCATAACTCTCAGAGACCTGGAACTCAACATGCCCCTATATGACTGGAGCTTGAAATTGCTGATGGCCAGACCCAGGCAGAATGGATAGGCACCATCACATACTCCACCCTGCCTTTCAACAACGGAGTGCCTCAGGGGTGTGTACTCAGCCCTCTGCTCCACTCCATGTTCACGCACAACTGCGGTCACACCCAGCTCAAACATCATTAAGTTTGCCTTCAACACGACGGTCATTGGCCTGAACACCGACTGAAACGAGACGAGACATCTTGGTGCCAGGACAACAACCTACAACTAGACATAAGCAAAACAAAAGATTGGATTGTTGACAACAAGAAGCAACAGGGAGAAGAACATTTAACTCTGTCCAGTGTACTACCATCAATAGAACGTCCCTTGAGAGAGAGTTAGCAGCTTCAGGTTCTTCTGTGTTCACATTCGTGGGAATACACAGACACCATCAAAAAGACTGCAAAACAACAGTACTTCTTCCTCTGCAGGCTGAAGAGACTAAAAGTGGACTCCAGGAAACCAAAGTGAGACTATTAAAAATTGCTCACTTCCTCACCTGGAGGAGCTGCCATTCATTGGACCTCTACACCCACCAGTGTAGTCAGAAGGCCGACTATCCCCCCAACCACTCCACCCACAAACTGGTCCCAGAGCATCTGGTTCCAAACCCTCAGTCTGAGGGACAGTTTCATCCTACTATTAAGCTCCGGAACATCATCCGGAACATCATCACTGTGTCACTATGATATTTATATTGTCACTGTATTATGTAATGAATTAAAATGGTGCACAGATGACAACTTCTGTGTTGGACTCTCAAAGAACTTTTTCTGAGTTTTTTAATAATGTAAATTCTGACATTATCCAGGCCAGCAGTTCCCAAACTTTTTAGGCCACGCACCCCCTTCTACATCCCGACCGGGTTCACGCACCCCCAATCCCCCACACCTTAAAAAAAAACACGCAACAGAGCCTATTTATAGCCGCATAAAATCTAAGTGGTGCTAAGTGAGAGTGTGCTCACCTGCCGCACGCGAACCGAGAAGAGTTGTTGACGGGGGGGGGTTATCTTTCTTTGCTCCGTCCCGATGCGCGCAAACCGGTGTCGGAGCTCTGCGGCGCACGAGACGGCGGGCAGAGGACTGCTAACGCGACACGTAGAGACAGAAATGACATGCTTCTGCAGTAATGTGGCGCTATAGAGAAAGTGACACGGGGCGGGCCAATTTTGTTTGGCGCAATTGAAGACAGTTTAAGCCTCAAATCCTACTTAATTTTTTTAAAATTATGTTTCATATTAATTATTACACCATTAGACCACCATTACATTTTTCCTCTCGCGCACCCCCTAGAGGCAGCTCGCCACACTTTGGGAATCCCTGATCCAGGCCATGAAAATTCTACCAGTATGTATTTATTTGCGGTATTTGGATTGTTTACAATTTACTAAACACATCACTAGTACAGCAGGAATCATAGTCGTTCGGGCTTTATGCTTTGTTGCCCTGACTGTTATTTCTATTTCTGGTACACAACTAAATAGTTTAGGTGTCCAGTAAGGATGGGCCTCAGTGAGGTAAGTTGAAATATGGTCCCTGCTGCTTAGGGGCAACCGCCCACTTGCATATGGAAAAAAAGGAAATGTATCATTAGATTACTGTATAATGCTAACATTTCGTATATTGGAGGAGCCATTTGACCTGTTATATTTTTTAGTTCTGTATACTGCCAAATCTTTTATTGTATTTGTTAGCAGATCAAAACCTCAACAACAACAATCACCTGATATCATCTATTAAGTATAACCTGATGGACACTATGAATTACAGCCGCAGACACCCACTGTCTGACGTTTGGCATTTCAAAGCATACTATGATCTATTTACTACATGTACATTTCCATTTCTTGGTCTTTCTCTGCAAATAATCTAAACACACGGGCTGTAGCTTCTCCAGGGGACCTGGGTAAACATCACATATCAATTAGTGTAAATTACATTTTGCAATAGAAATTCAATTCCTTTATTTGTTTTTTCCTAACGTCTCTCAGGAGAACCAGAGATCATCCTGACAATGGGATTCTGGGCCTTAAAAGTGTCTCTGCCATATTAATTGTTGACAGTTGGGCCAAAATCTTAGATCCGTTTCCTCCTTGACTTCTTGAAGGCTTGTTTCTCAACCCACGGGAAATATTTAAAGGTGTTAGGTGTAAGATGTGGCCATCATTTTTGTCAATGGTTAAAAGCTAAAATGCCCTCTTTACTCGCTTATTTTTCAACCTCCCATTGTTAATCATACCACATCACCAATTACTATGAGTGTGGGCAATTTGCCAATTAGAATTGGTGAATCAGAACTATAATCAAGAAATATGGGCGGGTCTTGAAATCTAAATATGAATTTAAAACAAAAAATGCTATTTCGGTTCCAATGAGTTAGAAGGAAATGTACACTTGCATTGATCCCATGGGGAAATTCTGCTCTGCATTTGACTCACTCTTGGTCATTAAGAAGCAGCCTGTCCTGTTCTGTAATTCAACTTACCCGGAGAAGCAATAATTAGTCAATGTAGCTTCCAGTATTAAATTATCATAGATTGTTCATTATTATGAGGAGATATAGAACTATGCTGTCCACTGTCATATTATGCATGAGAAAGAGAACATTCTGCTTGGTTCAATGACTAAAAGCTGTAATGTTATAACAGCAAAGCTCATGAATGAAATGCAACAGGAGCCCAGGTGTTTTTGAACAGAACAAGCTGACCCCTGATTGCTACTGCACCACTGGCTATGATAATGTAACATCCGCAGAAAAATAAAAGCTGTGAGTTTTTCACACTGATGGATTACCTGTCTCAGATAAATTCTGAGTCAAATCTAATAACAACATTTTCCACAACGACAGTCTGCTCTTAAAACGTGAGACATTATGTCTGCATGACAACATGTGAGAAGGTATGAGAAGAGTGCACTCACAGCTTGAAGTGAACGTCTACGGTTGAAGAATGTGGCCATATGCTCCTATACCAAGAAAATGCATCTTGACTACTGGGGAGATGTTTTGTTACTGTACACCAGCTATGTCAGCTGTTTGATATATCTGTATTCAAACAATTTAGGAATACAAATGTTACATGTGCCACACATTAGAATACATACATTGAGAAATCCAATTGTAGGAATTCTCTAATGAACTGTTTTAATTGTTTAGTGAGAAAAGTGTTTCTTATTCTCTAAGCCTTTTGTAAAGCATGTCATTTCTTTGTATGCCCCCCTCCTCCCCATTGTCACAGCCCAGCTCTGTTTCATCTATGCAAAGTGACAAACCGTTCAACACTCTGGCTTTACTGTACTTCTCTTACTCTCACAATCACTCTAATGCACAGTTCATACATGGACAGTGTTTTTATGTGTGTCTGTGCACATGCCAGGCACTCCTGTGCATATTCTAAACACTAGGGGGCAACATCATTCTTTAAAAATCCTCTGCAAGTCATCAAAAAGTGAGTGCCAGGGCCGTAAGAATTAATAATACATATTTTGAGTCTTCTTCTCGCTCATTTGTAGGTATTATCAATTTTTGAAAAACCACATCTCTCTAAATATATTTCCGATGCATTTCTATGAGCTCCTACGAGACGCATGAATACTATGGCACAAGGTATATCGACGCATACTCTTAATTGCAGTTTGAGGCTTTTGTTCATGTTTGTGCTGAGACCTGTTTTCCAATCAAGGGAAATAATAATATCAGTTGTATGATATTTTAGCAACTTAGCTTTTTTGGACACACACCTCTGTCCCCTTGTTCACGATTAGGTGGAATACATACTCTGCCTGATGGATCACGGAGTTCTGGATCGTGGTCTATGCCAACTACCAACTATTCATACACTCTGTCATATTCATTGAATGTGTTGTTAATGCTCTGTAATGCTTCCCTCTGTACACATGACATGTATTGAACCTGTCCATTTGGGAAGAGGGATCCTCCTCTGTTGCTCTCCTGAAGGTTTATTCCCTTTTTTCCCTGTGAAAGTTTTTTTGCTATCTCTGGGGAGTTTTTCCTCATCCGATGGAGAAGGTGCATTGAGAAGGTGCTCAACATAATTTTTTAGATTTCCCGACCTGGTTTCCCCCAACAGGTCCCTGCTTCAAATCTTTGCTGCCAGGTTCCAAAATCTAGAGGGAAGTCTTCCCTGAACAGCTGTTGTTAAAGCAGCAGGTTATTGGGCATGGTTTTGAAATCACATGTTCAACTATCATGTGTACTTTTGGCCATGCATAAAAAGCTCCTTTACCATGAAACAATGAGAGCGAGAGTGTCATTTGTATCATTTTATCTTCTTCATTATTTTCTCTGAGGGGCTGAAGTTATTGATATACGTTTGATATACAAAACCACATCCAGTCTGATCCAGTGTGAGTGGAAGCACAGGAGGGAGAAGCTCAAGCAGACAGAAAGAGACGAAAAACACATAAGAGTGAGAAAGAGAAAGAACCTAAGCATTGGGTGGGGGGGGGGGGGGGGGGATAAGAGAAGAAAGGAGGCGATAAGAAGAATGGTTGGTGTGAGGTGGATTTATGGAGTCCATACCGTCAGTTTATCTCAGGTAGTAAGAACACCTATATATCTACAGGGAGAGATAGAAAGAGAGGTAGGGCAAAGAAGAGAAAAGAACAAAAATATGGGTGGGGGTGGAGAAAGAGATACAAATGGAAAAACAGAAAGACACAGAGACAGAAAGACAGATAAACCAACGAGGAAAACAACATACATGCACGAAAGGCTGCAGAAAAACCACAGCACCATGGAAGACATCAAAATTGAAGGGTGAAAAAAAACACTGGCTGCCGAGGATGAGAGGGTAAGAGGAGAAGAAAGAGAAGATGGAGAAAGTAGATGACTCTGTTCCTGCGCTATGCTTCATTTTAAGCAGCTTGTTGACCTTTCCAGTCAAGCCTGTAGGTGTAGTTCAGATTCTGCAGCAGTGCCTGCAGTATTTTAGGTGAAACTCATGCAGTGGGTATGTGAGACAGAGCAGGAGGAGGAGAGAAAACAAAGAAGTATGGATACAGAGGGAGACATGACAGGAGCAGACAGATAGAAAAAATAAGAAAGCGGGGATGTTGAGGCCACGAGGCAGTGAGCGCTTCCAAATGATTGCCTCTCCATAAGGTTGTGTTTTATACTGCCTCAGATTTACTGTCATTTATGGAGGCGGTTATTAGAGTGTCCCAGCTTGGAGCGCTAAGGCTTTGGGGTGATACCTCAGTTTAAAGCTGCAAGTTGAACCAGGAATGGAAGAGTGGAGGTACATAATTCACACTCTAGTACCACCCTGGAAAGACAGAGGCAGGCAATCACACACTGGGCCATCACAAAATGGTGGAGAAACGCTTCATCAAACGGTAAAACGAGCTGTCAGGCAAACCTTTAAAAAGCGTTGACTGCCACAGAGCCCGAGGTGATCGCACACCTGGGGTTGTGCACCATCAACACATTGTGTTTGTGTGTGCGTTACGATGCTGTGTGTTACATATATATAGAATGGAAAGTCAACAAGGTTTTTCTGACTCTTTCTTTGGATCTTTTGTGTGCAGAATATGTAGATTTGACAACAAAACCAGTGACAGATAAATTAAATGTGTCTGCAATGTATAGCTCCAGTGTATTCTTGATTTTAAAAAAGCACATATATTCATAAAATGGCCTCAGCTGAAGCTGTTTTAGGGTGTTTGGTTAGCTGGTCATAAAATACAGTCACAATCTCAAAACATGCAAATGACATCTTGTAAAAATGAAGGCTCCAGTTATGACACAAAAGATGTGTGTCAGATGGACTTTCAGCTAGCTCAGGGGGTCAATGCTAGTGACACATTATGATATATTATATATTTGACCAACAATCGTATCTTACAGTTCCCTGTGCAACCAAACTGTCTGCGCTGTCTATATTTACACCCCAGACTCACGGTATGCACACATAATATAATGCCAAAAAGACTGCAGATTTAAAAGAGGTGAAGAGGGTAAAGGGAAGACATTAAAAGATGCTGCTCTCGTGATTAATGAAGTGTTAACAGATATTTGTGTATGTTGTATTTTAAACTAAAAATGCTGTTTCTATGCATATTTCTGATTGCCTCTATCGAACCGTGATGGCCATGATAATTATTTGTTAGTTTTTTCCTTCCTAACTCAAAAATGTGCTTTCCCCCCAAAATCTTCAAACTTTATATCCTGGATTATCATATGAAAAGTTGTAATTTCTCATCAGGCAGGCTCCTCAATTGAGAACAGATGTTTTCCCCTCCCTGGGAAATGATTCGCTCCTTATTGACAGAGGGTGGCGGCCCCTGCTTTATTACTCCCATAAAAATCCTCTTAAATGACATAATTCAGAGGAAATATAAGTCTATATTCATTCTTTAAATTTGGGGCCAAGTGGTATAGAAATAATTCTAAGAAATGTGTCACGAGCCGAGAATCGTCAACAGAGCAGAATATCTATTCAAGGAACAAGATGAAAGCAACATGGCCTGAGGTATGATGTCTATTCGGCACATATATCTAGGGAGTGAATTTTAGTCACACGAATAGCTCAAAAGGTCAAACTGCTTCTGCGTATTTGTGTCTTAACACAGATTACTCCTGTTCTGAGGTATTACACCATCATGTAATGGATTGTATGTCTCCCCAGGCCTCTGCAATCACAAATTGATTTGAGCCAAGATGAAACAGAAGACTTTGCTCCACAAATCAGAAATCCTGGATTAAAACACAATCGACATTTGTAATAATGATCTATAACAGTATGTTTCGTGGTTCACTCAATTTGTCTTCCAAAAAATGTGATATTGTTGTTAAGTTAAAACTGCATGAAAGAAGTTACTTCATGCTTATAATTCAGACATAATGCCTATACCTAATAATGAATGACACTATTTTTCCAACTGAAGAAACTACACATATCTTGCAAATATACATGCAAGTTAAACTATGTTAATTTTAGTTTCAGGTTCTTTTTTTTATGTTAATCGTCTATGTGTATCAGTCTATCTAATTCATTGGATAATTACCTTGGTTGACTGACCTTGGGTCTCTGAGTCTCGGATTAGCAGGATCCCACCAAACTTGTTTTCCCAATATGTTAATTTCTGCTTATGCTACTGCTGTCAAAATTCAAATCAGTCCACCATGAACAAAACATGGAGCTCCAAGCTGTGAATGATCCACTCAGCTGACAACACATCCAATAGACTGGGGGGGAGGTCTGCCGGAGCCCTTTTCTCCCCAGCAGGCTCATTATTCATTTTCAAAAACTCTCAAAAAAGAAACAACATTTTTAGAATGATATTGCTTTTGCTGTCCCCATCAATCAATGTTTATCAAACCAGCGTTTTCTCCTTCTCTCGGCTCACATATTGTTTAATCAATGTAACGTCACAGGGCAGAAGGGCTCGAGCTGCACTGGGAGCTACAGATGAAAGAGGTTAGTATTTGCATTGCAGTACTTGGGGTACAATGTGATTTATGGAATATAGCCTGTGCACAGTGTTGGAAATGTCTTCTCTCATTTAAAGACAAACCTCAAAAACAAACAATACGTGATTGCCACTTACTTCTGTTTAGGGGACTGAAAACAGATTTTCATCGGGAACGGATTTCTCATTAGCATAGAAATGAATATGATGACAGATAATGAATATATGCCACTTGATGCTTTTCAGCCATCCCAGAATGATCAAGTATACAGGCAAGAGGAAAAAAGATTGCACCTTTTTTGTGCTGAAGTGTATGTGTGAATATTAGCATATTCTGAAAGAGAAAGAAGCTGGTTCTTTGAAAGCAAGCATAGTGGAGAGACTAGAGGACAAAGTCAAGGTCAGCTTTAGATAGAGAACAGCCTCCCTGTAACTCTCTGTCCAATCCCTATCTTTCACACTCGTACACCCCCCCCCCCCCCCCCCCACACACACACACACAAACACACACACACACACTGTCACGCCTGCTCTTTGGCCGTGGAATGAGGTGTCACATTTGGTTGCCTGGGGTAAGATAAGCTCATTATTAGTTTCTGCCCTGCAGATAGACTGACAGAAACAGATTCCTGAATATGCAGTTAATTCTGTCCAATCAGCAGACTACATGTGCAAAAATCAGTCAAATGTTTGTCTTTTCCATCATGCATTAATATAGCCTTAAAGGAGATTTCAAGTTAAATAATACACATTTGGATACACAGCTTAGAACTGTAGAAATGGTCTGCTTTTCTATAATGGATGTTAATGGACTCAGTGAACTATTGAGCAGGGTTGTCATACTGGTTTTATGACCCTAACATGAGCTTTATCTTTAAAGCTTTATCTAAGTCAAATCACCGTGCGAGTTCTGTATTACATTAAAAGACCAAACATCTACTGCCATTCATAATTACAGGATGTCCTAAATTAAGATATAATAATATTCTAATAATTTGCATCAAACATTGATGTTTGATGCAAATATTATCTGTGTGTGTTTTAATTAGGGCTGTCAGCGTTAACGGTTAATCTATGCGATTAATTTGGCCGCGTTAACGCACTAAAATATTTTAATGCAAATTATTATTTTTTTTTTTTTAAAACCGCGGCAGTACGGTTTGACACTGTTTCCGTTTTTAAAACAATTATTTCTCCAGGAAAATAAGGAGCAGAAATCAGTTTAACTCGTGGATGAATCAGTCGGGTTTCCTCCTGCTCCTCCTTCCTCCCGTCTCCCCCTCTGATACACAGAGGAACGGAGGGGCGACGTGTCGGGGGACGCGGCGCGGAAAGAACTCGTCAGACGAAACCTTCAACGTGATTGGTCAATCAGTTTGTCTGTCAACATTTTGGGGAAAAAACAACCAATGAACACTCAGTAAATCACAAAGGACCTCCCACCTCACAGGTAAGGCTCATTTAGCAGCCTGTCAGTCAGAGAACCAGAGAACACGGCGCGAGGACAATGAGCCTAATTTCAGAGCTGAGATTGTTCTGGAATGTTTGATGTATAACACGTGGGGGTGTGTCACATGCAAAAGACTTTAAACGGTGAATTTAATTTATTTTGTAAAATGTATAAAATGAGCCCAGCCTCCAGAGGGTTAACGTGACATATTTGAATGTCAGTCAGTTACCAAGGCCACTGGTTCTGCTGCTGTTCAATGTTAAAGATGACAGGACCAATGGGGTCTCAATATACTTCTTTTTTTATACTAATCTGATGTTTCACGATATTAAATACCTCGCTGGCACTGTATATGTAGGAGCCTCTTTGAAAACACAGCTCTGTGTGAAGTTTTGTCTTTAAAAAGAAGGAAAAAACTTTTAAGCGCGATTAATCGCGATTAATTAATCGCAATTTCAAAATGTGCGATTAATTAGTTAATTTTTTTAAAATCGATTGACAGCCCTAGTTTTAATATATTGTCTTTTTTCAGCGCTTCTATAGCCCAAACATTGAACTGTTTGCCGTGGGGATGCGTCCGTAGTATTTGCAGAGGGAGTTCACGTTCATTACTGTTACCGTTTACCTGCCTCCATCAGTTGATGCTGAGGAAGCAGTGGACATCATCCAATCTACTGTATCTGGTGTATGTGTACTGTGTCCATATCATTCCGGACTGTACAATGCTTCCCGAACAACAAGCCGTGGATCACCAGTGACCTGAAAGCACTTCTTAATAAGAAGTAAGCAGCTTTAAGGACTGGGGACAGGGAGGAGCTCAGGAGAGTCCAGCGCAACCTGAAGATGAAGCTCTGGTAGTGCAAGGACTCCTACAGGAGGAAGCTGGAGGCCAAACTCCAGTAGAACAATGTAAGGGAGATGTGGACCGGAATGAAGCACATAACTGGCTTCAAAGTTGGAGAGAGACACCATGGAGAAGGCCATCAAGCTAAACTGTTTCTTCAATAGGTTTAGTTCACATCCCTCAACTGTCTCCTCCACACAACACACCTACCAAACAACCCCCCCCCCCTCTCTGTGACGACTGACCAGGTGAGAATACAGCTGTAGAGACTCCACAAAGATTTGCAGGACCTGATGGCATCAGCCCCAAGGTCCTGAAGATCTGCGCTATCCACTATCCAGTTGTCGGATGTCTTGCAGCACCTCTACATCCTGAGCCTGAGACTGGAGGAAATCCCAGTGTGTGGAAGTCATCCTGCCTGTACCAAAGAAGACAACTCCATCTGACCTCAACAACTTCCGACCAGTTACCCTCACATTCCATGTAATGAAGGTGCTGGAGAGGCTGGTCTTGGCTCACCTTCGACCCCAGGTGAAATCATCACTGGACGCTCTGCAATTTGCTTACCAGCCTTGTGTGGAAGTGGACGACGCCATAATCTACCTGCTGCAACCAGCTCAGTTGATCAAGGATGGAACCGGTGGCTCTGTGAGAATAACTTTCTTTGACTTCTCCAGTGTATTCAACATCATCCAACCACTGCTGCTGTGACAAGCTGCGGACTGTTTGGGTCAACGCGTCCACAGCCTCTTGGATCACTGACTACCTCACAGGCAGACCACAGTATGTCCAACTGGGCCGTGGGCTGTCAGTGATGTTGGAGCTACAGCGAACTGTTCTGTCTCCCTTCCTGTTCACCCTGTACTCCATTGGCTTCCAATACAACTTGAGGTCATGCCATCTGCAGAAGTTCTCATGACTCTGCAGTTGTCGGTTGTACAAAGGATGGACGGGAAGTGGAATACAGGGCTATAGTGGATGGCTTTGTGGAGTGGGCGGGTAGAAATCACCTACGTGGCCAAGACCAGAGAGGTGTTGGTGGACTTCAGGAGGAAGACGACGGCTCCACGACCACTGGGAGTTCTGGGAGAGGATGTGGATATGGTGGAGGAGTACAGGCTCCTGGATGTCTCAATCGACAGCAGACTGAACTGGAAGGCCAACATCAACGCTGTGTACAAGAAGGGGATGAGTTGACTCTTTTTCTTAAGGAAACTGTGATCCTTCGATGTGTGCAGCAAGATGTTGGAGGAGTTCTACCAGTCTGTTGGACCAGTGCTCTGTACTTCACCGTAGTCTGCTGGGGGAGCAGCATTGCAGCTGGAGACACCAAGCGACTCAATAAACTGGTGAGGAAGACTGGCTCCATCATTGGCTGCAAATAAAAATGAAAGTGTATTCAATTGTATATAAAGTATGAAGTGAAAGCGGTGCAAGGTTTATTGATGTTCAATTTCAGTAGAAGCTGGCCAGAGGTGATTTATTGTACAGTCTAATTCCAGTTGGCAGGAATGTTCTCCTGTATTTGTCCTTATATATCCGTATCTGGAGCGAAAGTCGTTGAGGCCAGAGCCAGATGGAGTTGTCTTCTCTGGTACAGGGACCAGACACAATGTCTTCCACAGCACCACCATTTTACTTGTTGTATGTAATGATTGACTGATAAACATAGTCATACTCATTATGTTGCGTTATTATTGTCACTCTGAGTTTCAAATGAAAAGCTTCCAGTAGCCATGGTGGGGTAAGGTGTTCAAGTTGTGGTGGCCTTTAAAATGCATAATACATATTAAACTGAATATATTGGCTGTAATGAAAACAACCCTTGGGGTTCCATTAAAAAAAAAAATGTAAAAAAATATTCAAATCAAGCTTTTAAAGATCGGATTGATAGTTACGACACATAACTGCAACATTCCTGCTGGACACTGTAAGCATTCGTTCCGACCCATTTGTTGCATGGCATACCCCTTTAAGCAGGAAAATACCCAAGATATTATACTATCCACCAAAGGCAAAAATCATTAATTTGAATTCCATATGATAATATAACACTTTGCTTCCATAATCCCCCACATGATCATTTGAATAAAACTTAGTTCAACGTGACCACCTTTCACCAGTGAAACTAGCCAGATATATTCATTTGAGCCCAAGCTACACTATGGTGGCCTTGAAGTGCAAATACAAATATTAACAACATAAAATAAACAAATTTGTGTCGTGAAACAAACGGTGAGACAATACAAAGCTAAGACAGCAACACATTTCACCAATCAATTTAACAAACAACAAAATCAACGCTTTGACAAATCAAATAATCATAAAACACATTTACATTTCACGAGAAGGAAAAAGGGCTGCATGTTTCATTTCAAGATGGAATATTCATACTTAAACAAAGCCTGCATAAAATCGATCAGACCTCAATCTTATCAGGTCACATTCTGTAACATGTGATCCATGCATTAAGGCTTCTTTACATAGACCAGGAAGAGGTTTCAATTCAATTTCAGTTTATTTTGTATAGCCCATCCTCACAAATTACACATTTGCCTCAGAGGGCTTTACAATCTGTACACATAGACATCCCTGTCCCAGAACCTCACATCGGACAGGAAAAACTCCCAAAAAACCCTTTCACAGGGAAAAAAGGGAAGAAACCTTCAGAGCAACAGAGGAGGATCCCTCTCCCCGGATGGACAGGTGCAATAGATGTCATTTGTACAGAAGGAATCATTACAGAGTAACAACACATTAAATCAGTCGGACAGAGTGTATGAATAGTTGGTAGTAGGCATGGACCACGATCCAGACCTCCATGATCCATCAGGCAGATGTAGGTGCAGATGGAGGTAGAGAGGAGTGGGCGGTTTCCTTGGTAGTTTGGATGTTTCATCTTGAAACTTGATCTTTTGGCTTCGTTTGTACAGCTTTAGCAATTATAATATGAGTCCGAAAATAAAAAATAAATAAAAGAAAGTATATTGAGCTAACAAAATAGGCTTTAAAGTGTGTGATTCAACCGCACCATATCAGCAAAACAGAGAAAACTAGAATGGGCACTCGGTAGAGCGCATACCTTCGCATATCACAAGATTGGGCATTGGATTATGAACATTTTGGCATTAGTTGCATGCCAATTGGACAAAAATGTATTGTGCTATGGTAAAAAAAGAGTTTGACCTTTCCATGACCTTGACCTTGACCTTTGACCCGATCGATCCCAAAATCTAGTCAACTGGTCCCCGGATAATAAACAATCATCCCACCAAATTTCATGCGATTCGGTTCAATACTTTTTGAGTTCTGCGAAAGATTTTGACCTGTTCATGACCTTTGACCCGATCGATCCCAAAATCTAATCAACTGGTCCCCGGATAATAAACAATCATCCCACCAAATTTCATGCGATTCGGTTAAATACTTTTTGAGATTTGCGAATAACACGCATACAAATAAATAAATAAATAAATAAATAAATATACGGCGATCAAAACATAACCTTCCGGCATTTTCAATGCGAAGGTAACTATTTAATATTACAAAGATAAACCAAATATAATGTTATCAACACATTTGACAAATCACATTAAAACAGAAGCCAAAGCATATCAAAACAAGTAGAACTTCTTTCTCATCTCTAATTTTAATTAAAAAATATAAATGAATGATTCACAAAAGTTTGTCACGCATAACTATTTTTTGATTGAGCATCTGACCAAGCTAGGATCACAAATGCTGGAAGTTGAACCCAAGTCATCTTTAGCTTTTTTTAACCTTCTAAATCAAGAATGAATTACACATCGGTAACTGCATTATGTAACTGTAATTTGTGTGCTGTGATTTCCGACTCTGGATTCCGACTTTGTATTCTATTCTACTTTATCAGTGTCACTCTACTGTTCAAAGCTAAACAAAATGGAAACCGCTTGGAAAATAATATTGGGAGCAGGTGAACAAGTTGCTGAACAAGGTTGTGGCAGCTCACTCTACACTCTCAGCAGAGAAAGAGAAAGAGAGAGAGAGCAAAAATAGGACACCCACATATGCTCCCATGTTGTATCTATTTGCATAAAGATGCTACCTACACATGTCACAACAAGGAACAGTCTGCTTAATTATAGAGTCTGTTTACACAGTTTTAAAAATGTCCAGTGTCTGACAAGCCTATATAGAAGATTATCAAGATTATCTACTTGCCTACAACATTCACAACAATAACAACAAACAGAACTGTATTGTCTATATATATAAATATATATATTTATATATATATATATAGCACAGAAAATGTCTCATCGTCTCATATATATATATATATACTATGAGACCTTTTCTGTGCTTTAGGTGAATCTGGTTCCAGCATTGGCTCTATCACACTGACTGTAGCTGTGTTGGCACCGCAGCACAATGAAGTAGATCCCAGGAAAGATTACATATTGGCCCCATATCACACTGACAGCTTCAGCTTTCTCTCAGGCTCCGTCGAAGCAGGTGACTAATTTACGATTTGAGCACTTTATTGTATTCGATAGACAAAATCCATCTCCTTCAACTGATGAATCATTTTGAATGTGGAATACACAGTGGATGAGTGTATACACATTGTCAATTTACCTCAAAACAACCTTTAGTGTTTTTAAAGAGCAGATTCTCAAAAGATTGTAGATGTCTGGCTAAGCTATCAACTTAAAAACTATTTTTTTTAAATTCTTATTCAATAAATAAAACATTTTACAATTTTAACAGCCTTTCCTAATCAATTTCAGCATGACAATCAGTTCTTGAGTAATAATATCATGGAGTAGTTTACACAATTTGGGAAAAATCTGCAATTTGTAGTTTGAGTTAAGCGATCATTAATCAAATCTATAATACTTGTGCAGTGTTATTGTCAAAATGTCGAGAACCGCTCATCACTCCATTCATACCAGGGAAGTGAAGAAGACTTTGGTTGCCTTCTTGGCATTTCCAGCAAGTCTGAAATGACCTGCGAACAACATGCTTGATTCAGTCGCAGAGCCCCGAAGCCCCACCTCCAATGCGGCACAGAGCAATATCACTTGTGTATTAATATGAAATGTTGTCCATGTCCAAATTGCACCATATTTAACAATGCACTTCCTTGGGTCACCAGCACTACACCTGGCATACAGCCGCCTTATTCACTACAGCCTTGCTAGAATAAACCAGAAAATAAGACAGAACAAACAAAAAGGGCATCATGCATAGCTACCAAGAGCTATGGACACTCAACAGATGCAACCAGCAATGTAAGAATACAGAAATAATTGAACCTTCCACTGTGTGAGCAAACTCAACAGCCCCGCCTGTAAAACTGTTGGCCGCCACATAGAGTGACACACACTACCGTTCTAGACAATGCAGTGATTGTTGATGTTCTCTGGTATTAATCATCAATCTCTGTCGCACAATAAGTAGTCCTAGAAACTCCTCCAAATTTTCAACATCTTTTCATCTGAATTCAATTCAGTTTATTTTGTACAGCCCAATATCACATATTACAAATTTGCCTCAGAGGGCTTTACTATCTGTACAGATACGACATCTCTGTCCCATGACCTCACATCGGATCAGAATCAAGAAATAGAAGAAAAAAACTTTCACAGGGAAAAAGGGAAGAAACCTTCAGGAGAGCAATAGAGGAGGATCCCTCTCCCCGGATGGACAGAAGCAACAGATGTCATGCGTACAGAAGAACAGTGTTACAGAGTTACATAAACACATTCAATAAATATGACCTGAATGAGGATCTGCTGTCATATCAGGGCCTATCACAAACAGCAGAACGGCCTTACACGCCTCACTGAAGGTATGAGTTCTTCAGCAATTGTAGAAGTTACCCCTGGGGTATCCACCATGAACACGTGTACCTCCTGGTCAACGCCATAGGTATGTTTAATTTATGTCATTCCTTGTGTTTGGCATGTCATGCATTCAATTAGTGATTACTTAAGGGAGATGTAACCTTTATTGTAAACTTATGCTAAGTTACATTAATGCATATTTGAATGGCAGTGTGAGCTGAGTGCTTAGTCTTACCTCATTCATGGAGCTCTGGCCTCCTGCAGCCACAGACACACCAATAGCTTCTTATCGACTGCAGTTGCTAATTCAACAAATCTCAGGATTCTATTGGGTGGGTCTTCCTTTTAATTACAAGGTTGGCGGTGCAATCTCCAGCTTCTTCTTTTCCCACGTCGAACTGTCCATGAGCAAGACACTGAACATCAAGTTTTTCCCCGGGCTCTTTACAGCAGCCCACTGCTCCTAAATCTGAAGGATGGGTTAAACGCAGAGGTCAAATTTGACGTAAGTGTTTGAAGCTCTTTTTCCGTAGTTCCATGGTTCAACATACAGCGTTCATGAATGGAACTTGACATTTTGCAAAGTACATCATTTGAAATGCACAGTGTACACAAATAAACACGTCTATTAGAACAATAGTATAAAATGGATTCATGAAATATTTTTTGACAAAAGATGAAAGTCAAAAACCTTCACTTTTACTCTTACTTACAAACTTAAGTGGTTTTTCGAAAATCTCTGCACCAGTTTTCTTTTCGTTTCCCTTCCAGCCAAGTCCTTAGCTCTTCCAATGCTAATTGTAAGAAATGACAATGATGAATTCTGTCCTGTAAAATCCAGTGCAAAACCCCCACTCTCTTTCTTTTAGTTTAGAAATAATTATTCCACTTTGGCTCTGACTCACACAGGCAGCCCCTAACAGGAGGCTGACAGGTAATGAACTAATCTACAGAAGGGAAAGAAAAGAGAAACCTTTTGACATGCTGCAAAGAGGTTGAGTGAATTTTCTTCTTAAAACCATGACCGCGTATTTTTAGGATTCATACCCTTTTCTTCATCATTTCCCATCTTTCTCTGGTGTTGTTTTTCCTCTGCCGACTGCTGTGTGATACAGGTATTGCGACCTCTGACGTCTTGACTGCACCCTTCTGTGAAGCTGATGTCAAAATAGGGCATCTCCCTGCAGGTACTCCGGCCAACAAAGACAAAATCACTCCTATTGGTGCGGGAATCGTTTATTTTTCAAAAATAAGGTTTTTGTTCATTCAATAGACTCCTCTCAGCGCTCCTTCCTGCCTGTACGGCTGCAGCTGATGAGACACTGCAGAGTTTCCAGTGGAATGGAGTCTGCTGTAGAGTGCTGAACACCTCTCATGCTGGGTAGATATTTTCACCTTGAAAGCTTCAATCCTTCTCTCTGTCACACACAAATAACCACACGAATAAACATACCATATAACAAGTCAACAACAAGAATATTGGCTTTTCTTAGAAAGAGAACATAACATGCTAAAAACATTTGTTTTAAAGAAGTAAAATGTTCTTCTAATGAAGAGCCCTGGCTATTGTACTGTTTACTTCTTGTCTTTATATCTTACGTGTCATCTCTTGTCATTGTGTAGCCCTTATGCCATTAAGCTCGGTTGTATTTGTTACACAACTTAGGTACCCACGATTTAAACAATGCCTCTGGTCATTGGTGATGAATTAGGTAAAGGTGAATCTCCATCCATCATTGTCATTCGTTAATATACTTCAATATTGAAACTCTATTTGTATTATTTTTTAAATAATTGTGTGTTTAAAAAACAAAATGTGAGAGACTTCGGTATTTACATTTGTGAAATTTGCCCTGCTTCAATCTCATATCTCCGATGGTCCTTTCACCCATAATTTTCAAGAGCAAGTGTAAAATGTACGTGGCTTTCTTCTTTCAGATCCAAATCACTACTTTCATCGCTCGACTCAGCTACTCATAAGGCAGTCCATTTGTGGGAAACCAGTATTTCTGAATTTACACAAGGCCATCGGTTGAATAACAATTTGCCATGTTAACTTTCGTGGCTTGCTGTCATCGAGCTTGTGTACATAACATTTTTGTAGTACCATTACTCTTTTTTTACTCTTGCATGTATTTCCATCTCTGTGTCTCCTTTGACCTCAGCAGTGGGTGTTTTTGTAGATAAACTTTCACATAATTAACCTATGCTTGGCTCACTGCCTCTCTTTTTTGACTCTGTGTGTATATGTGTGAATGTGTGCAAGGACTGCTCATCTGCACACACATTACATCCAAGTACAAATACAGCAGGTACACTGATTATTTTTCGACTGCGGCAAATTTCTGTTGATTAAGACTGATGAATTAATTAGCACTCTTGTAAACAATTGGTTTGTTTGAACAAAGCTTGTACAGAAGTTAAAGACCTTCTGTCAACCTCATTTAAGAAGTAACTGGCTGGTCTGTGGTCTACCTGGAATATTAATGACCAGTGGCGGTTCGTCCATAGGGGGCACTAGGGCGCCGCCCCTCTTAAAATTTGGAGATGAAAAAAAAAGAAGAAGAAGAAAAAAAAAAAATTCTGTCAAAAAACATTATATGCCAAATCATTTAAATAGTAAATATACCGTGTTGACGCGCTAAATGTGTGTGGGAGACCATAAGCCCCTGTCAACAACCACTTAAGTTAATGTGAAAAAATATAATATATCGCCATTATCACGGAGAGAAGCCCTCCCTTTTCGAGGCGCTGGTCTAACGTGTGTGTACGGCATCGTGAAAACATTTCAGTCGTTTTGGCAATGACCGGCTTCACATTGGCGGATGAAACCGGAATCTTGGGCGCACAAATGTGCGCACGCGATTGGATTATTCGGCAGATCAGAGACCCGTATGTTCCCTCAGCCCATAGAGCAGTGT
The DNA here is from genome assembly GCF_029220125.1 of Pseudoliparis swirei. Classification (NCBI taxonomy): domain Eukaryota; kingdom Metazoa; phylum Chordata; class Actinopteri; order Perciformes; family Liparidae; genus Pseudoliparis; species Pseudoliparis swirei. The sequence continues at coordinate 19,884,179 of NC_079403.1, forward strand.
TGCCAGGTCCGCGGTTTTCCTGCGGAATCGGGCCACTTTTGAAGTGTTGCTGGTTGAATTTTTGTCCTTGGTTCGGTAGACCTATTTTGCATGCAAATTACATGAATATCTTTAAATAAAAATCCATATTTTAAATGAAATAATTTATTCATACCCAAATCCTACCAAACTGACTCCAGATCAGCACGTACACATTTTATTTATGATAATATACTGTATCTAATTACACAAGGCCATTTTAGGACCTAGGTGAAATAACTCGAGGGAAAACTGCTTTTAATGCTGGCAAACTAAACATATGTTGTTACTTTGTAGATATTACAATACATTTGGCAATGATAGCAATGCTGTTGAACTTTAAAAGCAGTGTATATGGTTTGGCACGGGCATATTTTGAGTTCTGATATTGGGCTGGTTTTTGGGCTGGTTGTGTCACACAGACCTGGCAACCCTGCTGCCAGAGAGCTCCACGGAGGTAGCCGAGCAACATAGCTAACAGAAGCTTTATGTTAGTATGGCGTCGGCGACTGAAAACTCTGGTATCTCTACACCAAACACCTTTCAATCGACGGTCAGATATTGACAAGAAGAGGCTGAAAGAGTTGGGACCCGAACATCCGGATTTAAAAATTGTGCCTATATGCTAACCGGAGCTGATTAGCTGAATGCTCCATGAGTAATTCGTTTTTTGTTTCCCCTGTTTGTTTTCCAAAGTCCTGGGACGGAAACTCTCTGGACTACAACGGGGTGAGGGATCTACAGAGCTTCAGACAAGTGTAAAGCACGAATCTTGCCGAAGTTATCTAGCTAAGAACATGGAGCTAACTCGCTAACAGCATGAAGCCAACCCTGTTTGCAGACCGAACTGGCATCGAAAACACAACGAAGAAGTTCTGAAAAACAGACACATTCCCTCCAGAATAATGGAAACAGGCTGGTTACAGACATGATTGACTTTAACCAGAGTTATTGAGAAGTTTGACCACTTTGAAGAGAGGAGGCTACTTTTCTTTACATATAGTGGGTCTACTCTGTCAAACAGTTAGAAATGCACTGTCATTTCTTGTTTTCAATGTATTGTATTTTATTTTTGTTTGTTGTTCAACGATATTATTGAGTGTTTGTGAATTTTATTTTAATGAGCTATTTTTATTTAGCGTTATTTTTAAAAATCTGTTTCCTGCGGAAATTGCTTTCCATCTGTTGCACTTCCTGCTCCTGAGTCCGTCTTTCCATCACAATGGTTTTATATTGCCGAGGGTGAGTTCAGTGAAAAACGATTTTGCACTATTTTGGCTATATTCTTTAATAAAAATTAACCGTTTATGTTACATACAGTAATGGAATGTTAATACGATCCCGGCGTCCAGCTGTCGTGTCATTTAGACTGTCAAAATATACGTTTGGTGGGGGTTTCATTGAGCCACTTTCTAGCTCATGTAGTTATTTATTTTGTCCATTAGGGGTCTCTGGTTTCCCCTTGTATGTTACATGTCATGGTTTTTGATGAGAATTGTTATTATTTAGATTTAATGTGGTCCTGTCTTCCATGGACAATGTTTTTTTATTGCTGAGGGAAGTGGAAGTGCAGAGACAAATCAGAAGGCAAATGTGTGTGTTCTGTTGTCTTCTGCAGAATAAATAAGTGCTGGGAAAATCCACCATCTGAGCCGACTTCTTCCATGCCCGTTCCACATCAGTTACATCTGCTCTGAACCTCTTTCATGTGAGGGTGAAACTCTTTTATTTTGCAAACCTCTGAAACTCAACCCAATGTTCCTTAAAGCTGCTCTGAACCTCTCATGCCCAAAGTTACAGTGTGTTGATAGTTGTTATTGGACAGTGTTGAGCACGCTGTGTTCTTGAAATAAAGCTTTGTTTTTTACAATATTCTACTCAAAACCTCTCCTTCTCATTGTTGAGTGATATTTAAACCACGTCGCCCAACTGCGCCCCCCCCCAAAAAAATTTCACCAGCCGCCACTGTTAATGACCCCTGAGAGATCCTCCAGTGGCAGCCACTCACCGCCCCTCTTCTGTCATGCACAAACCAGGCAGCGGTACAGAGAAAATGGCATCCATCGGTGCAGTCAACACATCAGTTTAATTACAAAAGGTACTTGTTTATTACCCCTCATTGTAATAATGAAACAAAATCTTAATCAGCTTTATTGGCCATGTATGTGTACACATACATGGAAATTGATTCCGGTTACACCTACGCTCTCGTCGTACATGTAATTTAAAAATAGCAGGATAAATATCAAAAATACATTGACGACAACAGAATAGCAAGATGTATGTACAATATATTTTTAAAAAAAACAGTGACAATGAATTGGGGATGTTACTGCACAAAGAAAGTGGTGATAGTGCAAGTAGTGCAGATGAATGTGTCTGATTAGGTGTTCATATAAGTGACGGCCAGTGGGAAGAAGCTGTCCTTGAGTCGGCTGGTTTTGGCGTACAGTGCTCTGCAGCGCCAACCAGAGGGAAGGAGTTGGAACAGCTTGTGTCCAGGGTGTGAAGGGGCTTCATTGTTCTTTCTAGCCCGCTTCCTGTCTCTGGAGGTGTACAAGTCCAGAAAGGAGAGCAGGCTGGGGGCAATGGTTCTCTCTGCAGACGTGCTATCCGTTGTAGTCTGTCTCTGTCCTGTTTGGTGCCATATCCAAACCAGTGATGGAGGAACAGAGAACAGACTAGATGATGGTGGTGTAAAACAGGATCAGCAGCTCTGAGGCAGGTTCCTGAGCTGGCGCAGGAAGTACAACCTCTGCTGGACATTTTTTCGGACGGTGTTAATGTTGGAGGCTCACTTCAGGTCCTGGGACATTGTGGTTCCCAGAAACCTGAAGGTCTACATTGCAGAGGCCGTGCTATGAGTATGGTGATGGTGGGTAGTGTTGGGGGGCTCCTCCTAAAGTCCACTGTCATCTCCACAATGTTGGGCTTGTTCAGCTCCAGGTTGGTCTGAACACACCAGAGGACCATCTGTTCAACTTCCCGTGTGTACGCAGAAGAAGTAAAACTATCCATACATGGGATAAAGAAAAAGAATGAGGAAAAATTAAAAACTTTGATTTGTCAAAAAATATATTTTTCGATGGTTTCTTTTTTCATTCATCTTTTCACAACCATATACATTTATTTTGAACACAATCTTAAAAGCATTTGTTGGATGATCCTCTAATTTTTAACAGGAACTCTCTCTTGATGAGTTAAATCATATGTCAGAAGTCATAAAAGTGCAACTGAACTGTCGCGTAAATGGTGTCAAAACATATTTATTTATATTTCGGATGAATACAAATCTCGAGAGTCAAAAATTCTAAATATTGAACAATGAAAACAAATGTCCTATATGTTCTATGTATTAGCTCAGAATAACACATACATTTAAGGGTCAATACCAAAGTCCTTTCATCTATACTGCCTGCAGATCAGAATGTAAAATTGTGTCAAGAATATCTACCACAGTACCCCATTATATTCTGCTAACCTGTGTTGCAAGTGTTGCTTAATCATATCGATACAAAATATAGATTTTTTTCACACCATTTGTTTATATATATATATATTTACGTTACATAACTTTAGCTAACGCTTTTATGCAAAGCGACTTAATTATGTTACATTCATACATCGTAGACAGCCATTCAGGGATAAGTGTCTTGCTCTAGGACACATTGACTAGAGCTTGGATTCAATTTAATTCAGTTTATTTTATAGCCCAATATCACAAATTAGCCTCAGCGAGCTTTACAATCTGTACACATACGACATCCCTGTCTCAGGACCTCACATCGGATCAGGAAGAGCACCCAAGAAATGGAAAAAACCCTTTCACGGGAAAAATAAATCCCCTAATTGAAAGATGGACCTGCTAACGATTGACCCACAGTCGCCCACAACAATATCAGTTGCTATAAATAAAATGTTTACATTTGGTATTGAACATATTTGTATATTTATTAAAGCTCACCGTTATGTATTCCTCTGGTCCTGTATCTACCTGCGTTTGGGTCCATCCCCTGCTATCTGTTTGCACCACATGTAAATTGTGACAAGAAGGTTGAAAGCAGCAGGAGGGCGGTGACTGTTGAGCCCACATCTTCACAGAGACCTGGATCCATCGCGGTCCAGAATCAAGCTGCAGGTGATGGGCGGACAGCAGGAAAGAGAGCAGGACTCCGGTGGGACGAGAGGAGGTGGACTTACATCATGATGCTTGGTGTTCAAACGCATTGATGGATAATATTTTCTTTGTGCTGAGTTGTGAAGATGTCAACCATATTATCTGAACAGAGAAGTGTTTTGGTTGCTGCTGTTTAAGTTCATTATGATGCTAATGACTTTTTCTTTGCTCCGTCCCGATGCGCACAAACCGGCGTCGGAGCTCTGCGGCACGCGAGACGGCGGGCAGAGGACTGTTAACGCGACACGTAGAGACAGAAATGACATGCTTCTGCTGTAATGTGGCGCTATAGAGAAACTGACATGGGGGCGGGCCAATTTTTTTTAATGTCAAGCGATCTACCATCCTACGCTACGATCGACTGGCAGGTCACCCTGATCGACCTGCCAGTCACGATCGACGTATTGAGCACCCCTGCTATACAGGAACAGTACTACAGTACTACTGTGTTAGTTTTGTTCATTATGTTTGTTGAGTTAAAAATTAAAACTGAATTTTTGTGTGCAACCCTGAGTTGCATAATGACAATAGAACCTTCTTAAATGTAAATAGGGCCTGATTGAGAAAAAAATAGCTTCAGCCAGCTACCAAAATCTGGAAAATCATCTTCGAGGAGTGGGGCTATTGTAATTGCAGATTAATTACCATAGATTTGTAATGACATGTTCAACTATCACACATGGGTAAAGTGTTCATTCATCCACTTTCTTTATGTTGCATGTGGTAGGTGTGCTATAGGGATCTGTGTGAGTGTGTGTGTGTGTGTGTGTGTGTGTGGTGTGGTGTGTGTGTGTTGTCATTAGTGGATGTTTGTTTGGCAGCTCCTCAGCGTTGCGTTCCTACAGGGAGGGATACAAACTGGAGGACTCTTCACTCTTGGGAGCTCATTTAGAGCGAAGCAGTCCTGCCTCTTTGTCATCTGAATTGGAGGATTTAACACACATACACACACCTACACACACACACATACACACACACACTTTCATGCAAAAAAGCATAGCACTGCAAGCTCATTCACAATTTTCCCACTTCTTTTTTATGTTATGTTAGACTCGACGTCAGCACAAGCAAGTCAATCAGAAGCATCCCATTATCTATTCATCCTCCGGCATGCCCACAGCAAATCAAATTGCTGGAGAGCCAGAGAGGCTTCGGGGACACACGTCAGCATCTCCAAAGAACTCTAAGAGAGTTGTTGAATGGAGAGAAGCAATCTTGAGGTCTGGAGAGAGAACGCAACAGTGATCAATAACTCTGTGTGATGGTGCACATATAGAAATCAAAGGCCAGGGACTTTCATAAAAGTAAAGAGGCAGGTGGAGGGCAGGCCTAAAATGTCGACTCTAAACAGGTATTGATTACTCAAAATGGTCAGTGGTGTAGAAGAGGGGTGGAGGTAAGTGCGGGTGTTTTTATGAAGTGATTCTGAAACACAGAACAGGATCAAATCTGGGATTAAGCTGCAAAGTGGCACAGCACCTGCTCAGCATGCATGTCGCAAAGGACCTCACTTCACCTTACAGTGACCAGCATATGGTTCAGTATATTAGGTGCAATAAAACTACCAGGAGAACATCTCCATAGTGTTCAATGGTTCAGCCTTGATTTGCTGCCGGATTATTTTAGCATTAAAATGACATCGCTGTTTGAAAGCTCACAATGATGTTTTCAACTGACAAAAAGGTACAGTGAACAAGCCGATAATGTGTGTTGTAGCACAAGGTAAAGGTCAACCTAATTACAGGTCTGCCAGTACTGGCTCTGAAGCTCCCTACAGCCTCCAGCGGGCTTATTACATCGCAAGGTTGATTCTTCCAGCTAAATAGTCAGGGGAACCATTTGTACTTATTTGGACCAATTTAAATTGAAAACAAAACTACCAAACACAATTTATTTTCAGTTTTTTTAGGTCAAACCCAGATATGCAGGTTCTGGAGGCCCTCCAGGAGCTGGTGGTTAGCCTCTGCCTGGTCCCGCCGCATCGCTGCGACCCACTCCAGCATCTGCCATCACCCGGTTATTGGCTCCACTCCTTCCATCTGCTTTTTCTCAGGGCCCCACGTTGGGCTCCAGTGTAACGGCTCCACGGCCGTCACCCGTGGGTTTCCCCCCAAAGCACCAGAGATTCGACAATACCAAGATTCTGTTCGGCAACATTCTTTATGCAAGACTGCACCTCTGCTAGCTCTCAACTGCTCCTTTTATGAGAGCAGCATCGGCCAGCAGCCGAGGCCTAATTGGAGACCCCACCCCCACAGCTGCCACAATGGGGAAGACTTAACTGTCAAATTATGGTACAACTCTTACCATTATCTAACTTATGAGAGTGGTGAATTCCTCCTATTCACTAAACTTCCCCATGGATGCTGGGATATCCGTGGGTTTTCAGGGGTTCTATCATGAGAAACTGTTGCAATTAGCAAGCTGCTGTCATTATCATCAACAGAGGCCACTTCTCTTGTAAAGACATGATGCTTTTCATGAGAACCATTATGTGGGCAGCCTTCACTCACCACTCTATTATTACAGCTGGTAAATATGACACACTAGTTGTTAGGATTTCCAGTTTAAATTCCAGACTTTTCAGAGCAGTTTCCCCTTGCCAGACCCTGATGTATGATTTAGCTAAGTACTTTTGCTTTGTTTTGGTTTCTGTTGGCTTAAATAACTTAAACCTGTTCTAATAAACACTGTGTGTGCCTTCATTTGCTACTGCATTGACGTTTAGATTTTAAACCTCCCGATATGCGCAGTTTGATTCAATTTAATCATATATCTGACGATCCTTTTTTTATCAAGTTTGTTTGTTAATTCAGTTATCAAATACTGCACAAAAGTATTGGTAAAGCTTCTCCTGCAGTTATCAAAAGCAGACATTGACAATGGGACAAATGGGACATTGGTCTGCCTTCCCCTCCCACATCCGCCACGACATCACCACACTACTCATAAATCGAAGATCATTAAAGCCTTAAAGAAATCAGGTAAGTCATTCATTTACTCGGGATGGTATTCTTTTCACACCATTTCTTCTATTCTTGGCTTGTCATTTCATTTGTCTCATAGCATGTTATGGCATTATCTCTCTCTCTCACTTATCTCTGCTGACTCTGGCTTCCTCACCATCCTCATCCTACTAGACCTCAGCGCCGCCTTTGACACCATCAACCATTCCATCCTCCACTCACGTCTCCATCACTCTGTTGGCATAACTGGGACTGCCCTTTCCTGGTTCACTTTATATCTCTCAGACCGACATCAATCCATTGCCATAAACAACTGTAAATCCTCCACCTCCCCTCTCACACGGTGTCCCTCAAGGTTCCGTGCTCGGTCCCCTCCTCTTCATCATCTACATCCTTCCCCTTGGACAAATCATCCATCGTCATGGTCTCAATTTCCACTGCTATGCCGACGACACCCAACTCTACCTCTCATCCAAGACTATCACCTCAGTCACCCACTCCACTCTTACCATCTGTCTCACTGAATTAAAATCATAGATGCAACAGAATTTTCTCAAACTTAACTGCAACAAATCTGAAATACTCATCATCGGCCCTAACTCCCTCACCCGCTCTGCCCAGACCATCTCTCTCAATATCGATGGCTCCATCGTCACACCCTCCACCCAGGTCCGCAACCTCGGTATCATCCTTGACCACACCCTCTCTTTCCTCCCCCATGCCAATCACGTCACCAAAACTGCCTTCTTTCATCTCAGAAACATTGCACGCCTCCGGCCCTCCTTGTCCCCTGCCACCACCGAAATCCTCATCCACGCCCTCATAACATCTAGACTTGACTACTGCAACAGCATCCTCTACGGCTCACCCAACAAAATCCTCAATAAACTTCAATATGTCCAGAACTCTGCCGCCCGACTGCTCACCTCCACCCGACGCTACGAACACATCACCCCAGTCCTACACCACCTCCACTGGCTCCTGGTCAAGTACAGGATAGACTTCAAACTACTACTCATCACCTACAAAGCCCTAAACAACCTGGCCCCTCCCTATCTTTCAGACCTCCTCCCCCTCCACGCTCCAACCCGTTGCCTCAGGTCCGCCGGCAGAACCACTCTGAAGAGCATCAGGACCAAGCGCCGGACCTGGGGTGACCGGGCCTTCTCAGCAGCTGCACCCTCCCTCTGGAACGCTCTCCCCATCCATATCCGTCAGGCTCCCACCCTACCTGTTACGTCCCGTGACTGAGACAGCCCTGTTTCAGGAAGAGGGTGGAGCTATCTCTCTCAGGTCTGGTACGCCTGGAGCAATACCACCTGAGAGGGATCACCTAATCAGTGGGCGGAACATATAATCACCCAGACTAGGTGTGTCTCTCTCTCTCTCTCCACCTCTGAGCTGTGACCATTCCATGGTATGGTGCCGAAGTGTTGGCCACCATTTGTATTTTCGGGTCAAGCTTGTAGGGGTTCTCTGCCATTTTTGTTGTGTCAGTTTTCTCCTGTTTTGTGGTCAGACAGGGAGCTTAGTATTGTTTTTCCTTTCTTCGATGGTAGGTCAGTGGTATCTTTTGATTTCTAGTTAGCATCGTGGTTTTGTTTGTTGTGTTGGCCTTGGAGACCCTGACGCCTATGTTTGCTTTGCTTCTGTGTTATTCTGCCCTTCATTAAACCTTAACTGTCTGAAATAAATCTTCCTTATTTTGTTCAAGTATTTAACTTTATTATTTGCCTCCTTTGTTTCCCCCTTAGCTGTATCCCTTTTTTTTATGTTGCGGCCTGTGCATCCCTAGTTAACCGAGAGGCCGTAACACTACCATTATTTAAGCAAACCCTCAAAACACACCTCTTCCAACTCGCTAACCCCTGCTCCTATATGACCCATACAGCTTCTCCAGTTTGCTTTCCTTTCTTATTGTTACCATACGTCCGGTTTGTTTTGTCTGCTTTCTTTTTGTTTTGTTCTGTTTGTCTCTTGTCACCTGTAAAGCGTCTTTTTGTACTTAGAAAAGCGCTATAGAAGTCTGAATTAATATTATTATCTTATTCATGCAAAATATTCCTTATATTATTACTAAAACTATTTCTCTCACTCTATGTGCAAGTGGTATAATGTGACCCTTGACTAATCTGTTCTAAGGTAAATAGTAATTGGGCTGTACTTCTAGTGTGCTTTTCTAGTTTTCTGACCATTCAAAGCACTTTATCATCATTCACACACTGATGGCAGGGGCTACGACGCAATGTTGCCACCTACCCATCAGAACCATCCACTTATTCATACCCATTCATACACTGCTGGAACAGCCTGGAGGAGCAATTTGGGGTAAAGTATGTTGCCCAAGGACACGTCGACATGGACTAGCAGAGCCAGAGATCGAATACCCAATCCAAATTAACGCAGTTTGGAAAGACTTATTTTTCTTTAAATACTTTTTACTATTAATTTCTTAGACATGTTTAATACAATATTGTCTCTGTGAGGAAGACTATTTACACTCCCCTTTTCATAATCTCTGTCTCTCTATCCCTGTGATTGTCGGGGTTCACTTTAAGTTAACCAACCAGATGCTGCACAGTTTGCTTAAGCCAATCACAATGCTGCTGTCAAACTTAAACCATGTTGTCTCTGTCTGTTGTCATTTCAGCACTATCAGATGTGACCTTCCTCCACGCAAGACATCTCCAATCAGCATCACAGTATTGCTCCTCATATATCATAGGATTGCAGCAACTCCCTTCATCATCACCACCACCAGTGTGGACTCCATGGGGATTATGCCATATCTGACCACAGCATTACTACCCCTATTATCCTACTTCATAATGAAGACTTTACTTTTAATTTCTGATTCATATGTAATAAATGATGGTTTAACTTTAATGAAGTCTCTTCTGATTGAAATCCAGTAGTGCATGTGCCCCGTGTAGGCTGAGTCAGTCTTCTCTCTCCCCCTTTCCTGACGTCATCCACCTGCACAATAATGGCAATAAAAAAAACTAGAAAATTATCAATAAAATTGTTTATAAAAATCCCTAACTAAGGTGATGCAACAAACAGGTCTATGGCTCACTTTGGTCACTGTTTTTTTTGTACTGGTTGTTTTCACGTACAATCCTCGACCTTACTATTTTTAAACTTGAGGTCAACACACTTTTTCTGTATCTGCTCTTGTTGTGTTTCTGCAGTTTCTTCTGTGTCTGCTCTGTTTACCTTGCTCACTATCTTAGTTTAGAGTAACCAGTACTAAATATAAAATACAATTTAAAATGTCATTCATTGATTATAATACAATTAGCAGTCAAATACGGTACATTTCTTTGGCATTCGTTCACCTCTCAAACAATTTTCATGCAAATTATAGCTTTGAGATAAACAGTAAACACAATAAAGTGAGTGTCTGTTACATCAGCTGTAAGAGGTTATTGTCTTTTGTAAATACAATTTCAAAACAAACATCAATCAACTGGCATTATGTTTTTCTCTTGCACATCAACCCTGGCGTTAAACGTGTAATGTTAGCAGAATAAAATGCATTATGTCTTGAGATACTATCGACTAGTAAGTCTCTACATTTTTTTATTTAGTTTGTGTTGACACAGATCACTATCTGCTATCACTTGTCTCTTATCGGGTTGATGAAATGGAATTTCAGTGCTGGATATATAGGTATATATATCTTTCAAAGTATGGAGACACCTTATCTGTCATCAGTAGGAACCCTATTCAGGTTCTACTGCTTCCACCCATGCACACATCCTCTTGGGCAACCAGAATTTGAGTTGTTGGTAGTATACAGCTGGTATTTAAAAATAGATTTCACAATCAGAATATGCAAAAGGCACACAGGTTGTCAGGCATTTTTAAAGAATCTAAGTTGCTTTATTAATGTGTTTTATGAATTACAATGCAGGATGTCCAGTTTCAAAAATACATCCATGAATTATGGTCATCAGATGCCAAATTATGCATAGAAGTTTAAATACAATATTGTAAAACTAATAGTGAGCAAAGTATACAATCAGTTGATACTAGTATTACGTAACCAAGTCCACAGAGAGGTCAAGTAACCAAGTCCACAGAGAGGTCAGAGTAGATGAATGGGACTACATAACATTGGACTTCATCCTGGGTGTTTCCTGTTTCCTACCAACAGTCAACATTTGCTTCTTTTAGCCTTGAACATAATAGTTCCATAAGAGAAATAAAGTCTTAAGTTTAACCCAGGACATGATCAACACGCCGGAATTGAGACTAACGTCCACAGTCAAATACAGCTCCTGTATATTAGTCTCTCTGTCTAGCCAGCTCTATCTGAAAAGAACTCTCTTCCTATCACAACTTCTCTTTATTTAGTAATCAGTCACTCCTAACACCTCAAAAGTTAGTAATTCTCCGGTTTAAACAATGCAATACTTTGGTTGGCTTACAGCCAATTCTCAAGATGGCGGGGTCAAACATCTTAAAAAATAATTTTCGAATTAATCGATTGCATGTGTGTACCTGTCTAAGTCTCTATATATGTATGTGTATCCTGTTTCCCTCTGCGTATCCTTACTGTCCATTCCTTCCCTGCATTCCACGAAGAAAAGAACAAGATCAAGTTCAAACACTTCATCTATATTTTGACAATCTATATTTCTGTGCTTTGTTATAATTTCATCAATGTGTTGAAGGTCTACGATACTCCTCTGTAAGCAGAACTCATCTAATGGTGAGCTCAAACACAGCAGGCAGTCAGGTACACGATGAAGGTCGATGATAGAGGGACAGTTGTAGCTGTGGAAGAGAATTAAGAAACACAGAGCGGCTTTCTGGACCGGCTCTAGCCAATATGTGATACCTGGCTTGGAAAATATACATGTTATTTAAGAATTGTTTCTATTGAGATTTCTCCAGTTGTTCCTCCCATTATTCCCTGATTGCATTAAAATAACTTTGAGGAGTGGCCAAGTGTCAATTCCCTCTCTGGATCTTGCTCACTCATTTCACGTTCCAAAAATACCAGCGGCATCATCCTTATGTGCTGGTCCTCTCTTGTCGAGGCTGTGGAGAACAAACAGCATGACAAATGTCTAACACATGGAATCCAGCAACAAACCCATAACATCAATAGACCTGTCATGACGCCCATTGCTGCCATAACTGTAAAAGAAATGCAGATGTATACTTACTTATGCCTTTAATTGCATCCCTGGTGTAATTCACAAATCTCTGCTGGTTAAAGTAGATGTAATTGATCCAATCTACATTTTTATTTACCGTGGGCCATTTAGAAATTTACTCAAATCCAGCAATTATTGGGCTACGAACTTTATACTCGTCCGGCACACCTCTTGGTACTCCTATGACATCTTCGTAAATGTTACTATCACAAAAGGTGGATAAAACATCTCTCCGTCTCCTGACCAAACTCTGGCTGCGGTTGAGCTTGATGTTTAAACAAGAACCCTGGGCTTAGTGGGGGACCATGGTTGCCGGCATAATTTGACTGACTAACGCACAGGTTCCTGTCCAGCTTTCTGGAAGATAGTTCCTAAGCACCTTGTCACCACAAGACCACCGAACATCTGCCTTCGCTGCACTTTGGTCATTTACCATAGCACTATGCCTTTCTCCATCCATTGTCATCCGCTTATTCCGGGGTCGGGTCGCGGGGGCAGCAGACCCAGCAGATTGACCCAGACTCCCCTCTCGCCCGCAATATTTTTCAGCTCATTCTGGGGGATCCCGAGGTGTTCACAGGCCAGCTGGGAGATGTAATCCCTCCAGCGTGTCCTGGGTCTTCCCCGGGGTCTCCTCCCAGTTTCTCCTGCGGGGACATTGGTAGTGGTCTGGCAATAGTTGAACCTTGCGAACTATGTAGGCAAGTATTATTGCTTCTGTAATGTGTAAATGCCAATGGGGTACACTTAGGGTACCGGTCGATACAAATGACACTATCGCTAATTTGGGTTCTGCTGTAGCACACATGACAATTTGGACATTGGATATTCTTGGCAGTGTAAACAAGCCAATTTACCCAGGTGTTACCCTTACTGAAATCCTTCTTCGTCTCAATAGTTTGTCTCACGCTTGATATATTAACATACTTCACTAAAGCGTCTGGCGGTGCCTCAGTAGCTCCTGGTTGTGCCTCCAATGCCAAACTTGATAGCCTGATATTAACCTGGTAAAGTGACCCTCCCACTTTACCTATTCCTAAATTACCTAAATCCCAATAGTCGGTCATGTTTACCTGTGGATTAGGTACTGACAAGTTTACTCTGTTACAACGGCCTTCCCAAATAGTCCCGTGATCACATTGTAAAATGTGGTCTTTGAGTGAGATCACTTAATTAGAACTCTGTGATCTCAATTTAAATAAATGTTTGTGTCGTTTACGTGCATTTCTTTCTCTTGCTGCACCTCCCACCAGATAAACGGGAGTGCTAACATAATTGTTAGACACATTGCAGCGAGGCAGAGCTTGGCGAACGTACCTCACATCCCTTCTTGGCTCTGGTTCTCTCTTGGTACTCCATCTTGCCCTGCATTCTACTTCTGATCAGCCAACTCTGCAATTGCTTCTACTGGCGGATCTGAAAAGCATGGGAAGTCTTCGCGACAACTTCAAACAGGCCTGTCCACCTGGGCTCAGTCCACTTGCTTTTGTGCACCTTCAGCCGCACATAATCATCTGCTGGCACTTTCTCGGCTCTAATAACCTGTAAAGAAAGAACTTTAATCTGGTCAGACAATTTCCAAAAATACTCTTCCTCTTCTACATGGAATATGTCCAACACTGGGCCCTCTCCCAGCAAAAAAACAACCAATTACACTCCACAAAACAGCCAAGTATGAAAAAACAAATGATACAGCTTTGAGCTGTCAGAAATGGAAACAAAACTGTTACTTTTAGCCAATGATATAACAATCAACTGTCAAAATTGGGAAAAACTGTTAAATTAAACAAAACAGCCAAGGATGAGAAAGCATATAGTATAACAATCAAAACCGTCAATTATGAGAAAAGCAAACGATTAATCAATTACTCGAAATCAAAAACGACAATAATGCGAAATCCAACGACTACTCTTAATCAAAAACCGTCAATTATCAGAAAAGCAAACCAATTACCGTTATTCAAAACTGGCAATAATGAAAAAATCAAACGATTAAACAATTACTCTAATCAAAACCGGCATTAATAATACAAATTAAAAGATTCTACATTCATGCTATGTTAATAGTGTGTGTGTAAGCAACTGTGTTTCGTAAAAAAGGGTGTGTCAGATATCATTCAAGAATAATTAAATTGCAATAACTGTCCTATTAATACTCAACGTTTGCCACACGATGGAGTCAAAGGGTTAATCGCTTGAACACCCTGTTGGGGGAATTAATTTCTCAACCACTAGAGGAAACAAACTGAATGCTGAATGGCGTCACAAGTAACAAAATGTGCTTTCCGACACACCAGTCTTTAGAAAAATAAAGGTCTGTTTTACAACCCTTTTTCCTCCTTCTATCTGACTCTCTTTTTTCAGTTAAACAGTATATACAGTAATAAAAAACACTAGCACGCTATACTACATAAACAATTGGTATAGGTAGCTGGCAGGCTCCGACCTTATACTGGCGTTCCCTATCTAATTACTGGTACTATGTTTAATTATTACCTTTGTTTGTCTAGCAATGCTTCATGGGAAGTCATACACAGTCTATCAGCAGGCGAAACCCACAAGCTGCAGAACAGCCTACCGTGAGCTCTTGCGTTGTAAATTGTAAATATTATATATGTGCGCCCCAAAAAGAACCTGTCAATCAATATTTTTAGAGAACTATAGATTGTCTACGAAACTCTTATTGACTTCTCACTAAAATGAGTTCAAATAAACTGTCAGGCCAATCCTATGGTCTTTGGTTCTTCATGAAAGAATGGCACTTTCTCCTTGTGTAACAAGCAAAACCGTTATCTATATACGTGGAATAGACAAAGACATACAAGCAACGCATCTAACATGAAACATACACAACGCTAACTGTCCACCAGATTCCGCCAGGAACTTTTGTCCTTATACTACGTCGTGTTTTCACGACAAATATTTTGATTCATCCATAGGACTCGCTGTTATGTACACTGGTCTACATGCATTGATTCGGCGTTTCTCAATTCAAAGTACACGAGTACAGACTTGTGTTCTTTTGGAGTCCGGACTTGGGAGTCTGGTCTTGGGAGTCCAGACTCCGGAGGACGGGAGGACGGTCTTTCTGCGATTGGAACAGCAGCTGACTTGATGACGTCACCACATCAGCTGTTCTTGCTCCTGGGTTTACTCTAATTATTCACTGTAAATTATTTTTTACAGTCAAATAAACAAAACATCCTAACATGACATTCCGTGACTCAACAACAGGAGTATTTATAAAAAGTCAACTGTCAGTAGTTTATTTTCTCCTCTGCTATTGTTTCCGGTTGCTGGTGAAATGCATTCTGGGATATATGCTGGCCAAAGTACGCACAAGTCTCCTCTGATGCATCCTCCGGAAAGTGGGAGGATCAAGTCACATCCGGGCATTTTGACCGTGCTTTGCGAGAAGCGAACTTTGAATTGGAACATGTACTCGGGCTGAGACTGATGACGTTTCACGAGTCACGAGGACACAAGTAGAGGAAAGTACGCACAAGTACGCATATTGAGAAACGCCGTTTGTGTTCTGTTTTGGTCTTGTTTTGTGTTGTTGCTTTGTCTCCCCCTCCTGCTGTCCTTCTCATACTTCATAGATGTGCACACCTGGTTCCAGTCATCAAATCATCACACCTGTTGCTGATCACCCATCAACCATTCCCCTTTAAATAGTCCTGTGTTTGTTCAGTGGGTGGGTTGGTCGGTTTTTGGTTGCTGTTGAGCTATGGCGAGCACTGATTGCTCGTGTTTGATACTGCTTTGTTTATTGCTTCGTTTTTGGTAGTGATGGTGAGATGAAGCCTCATGAGGCATCGAACCACTTCAGCCAATTGGTTCGAGAAAGGCTTCATTTCTCGAAGCTTCATGTGCTCACGAAACCACCTACTGGCCAAAGTGCATAATCACAGGCAGCTGTATCTGAACCACATAATGTGATGCATTGAATTTTTGTGTCTGTTATGG
Organism: Pseudoliparis swirei; assembly: GCF_029220125.1. Lineage (NCBI taxonomy): Eukaryota > Metazoa > Chordata > Actinopteri > Perciformes > Liparidae > Pseudoliparis > Pseudoliparis swirei. The sequence continues at coordinate 19,900,477 of NC_079403.1, forward strand.
CTGTTGGGAATGACTTTGAATTTGAAGTAGGTACGTCATCATTTTTGGCTTCTCCCCTAAATGAAGCAAGCCTCGATACGCGCTTCGAGGAAACGCCCCCTCCATTACTCGACACACGCTTCGAAGCGTCAGCACATCTCGTAACAACACTAGTTTTTGGTAAACTCTACTGCTTCATTTGTTAGCAGCCTACTTTTGTTTTGTTTTTAATTCCTTTTTGTTGGGCGCACAGGGTCAATAAGGACAGGTGAGATACCCTGGGGTTTACATACTACATACACATAGGCTTACTTGTTGCTAATACCCCAGGTTAGAGTGAGCACCACCCAATGCACTTTTTGGGTGCACAGCACCTGTCAAGGGGGGGGGGGGGGGTTTGTTATGTTCTTTTCTTTGGTGCCACTGACAGTCCTTGTTGGTCCCTGTGTTGCTTCTTGTTAATAAATACTTTTCTTATCACTTTGCATGCCCTGAATTGGTGTGACTGCACCCTCACTTAACCAAACCTGCTGCCCTTATGTTGCGTCCCACTTCGAGCCACCAATTCAGTTTATTTGTATAGCCCAATTTCACAAATTACAAATTTGTCTCGGAGTGCTTTACAATCTGTACACATAGACATCCCTGCCCCAAAACCTCACATCGGACCAGGAAAAACTCCCAAATAACCCTTCAGGGGGGAAAAAAGGGAAGAAACCTTCAGGAGAGCAACAAAGGAGGATCTCTCTCCAGGATGGACAGATGCAATAGATGTAATGTGTACAGAAGGACAGATTTAGAGTTAAAATACATTCAATGAATGTGACAGAGTGGATGAATAGTTCATAGTAGGCATATTCCACGATGGAGACCTCCACGATCCATCAGGCAGATGGCGGTGGGGAGGAGGAGTGGGCGGAGTCTCAACAGGACAGTGGCGTAGTCAGGAGCAGGAATTCCACGACCCAGACCTCGATGATCCATCAGGCAGATATGATCTATGCCGTCTCATAGGGTCCGATGACCCCATGAGACGTGAAGTCAAAAGGACTCCGGGGAGAAAGCAGAGTTAGTAACATGTGATTGAGAGATGAAAATTCATCCTTAAGGAGAGAAAAAAGGAGATAGGTACTCAGTGCATCCTAAAACGTCCCCCGGCAGCTATAAGCCTATAGCAGCATATCAAGGGGCTGGACCAGGGCAAACCTGATTCAGCCCTAACTATAAGCTCTGTCAAAGAGGAAGGTCTTAAGTCTACTCTTAAACGAGGTGACTGTGTCTGCCTCCCGGACTGAAATTGGAAGCTGGTTCCATAAAAGAGGAGCTTGATAACTAAAGGCTCTGGCTCCCATTCTACTTTTTAAGACTCTAGGAACTACAAGTAGTCCCGCATTTAGTGAGCGTAGCTCTCTAGTGGGGCAATATGGTACTACAAGCTCCTTGAGATATGATGGTGCATCACCAATCAAGGCTTTGTAGGTTAAGAGAAGAATTTTAAAAGTGATTCTTGATTTTACTGGGAGCCAGTGCAGATCAGCTAGTGCAGGAGTGATGTGATCTCTTTTCTTAGTTTTAGTGAGAACACGAGCTGCAGCATTCTGGATCAACTGGAGGGACCTAAGAGATTTATTAGAGCAGCCTGATAATAAGGAGTTGCAGTAATCCAGTCTCGAAGTAATGAACGCGTGAACCAATTTTTCTGCATCTTTTTGAGACAAGATGTGCCTGATTTTTGAAATATTACGTAGATGAAAGAATGCATTCCTTGAGATTTGCTTTACGTGGGAGTTAAAGGACAAGTCCCGATCAAAGATAACGCCAATATTCTTTACAGTGGTGTTGGATGCTAGGGCAATGCCGTCTACAGAATCCACATCACCAGATAATTGATCTCTGAGGTGCTCAGGGCCGATTAAAATTACTTCGGTTTTGTCTGAGTTTAACATCAAGAAGTTGCAGATCATCCATGTTTTTATGTCTTTAAGACATCATTTTGAACGCTTGAATTTTACTGAGCTGGTTGGACTCCTCTGGTTTGATCGATAGATATAATTGAGTAACATCTGCATCACAATGAAAGTTTAGGGAGTGTTTCCTGATAATATTGCCCAAAGAAAGCATGTATAAGGTAAATAAAATTGGTCCAAGCACAGAACCTTGTGGAACTCCGTGGTTAACGTTGGTGGTTATCGAGGCGTCATCGTTTACAAATACAAATTGAGATCGATCTGATAAATAGGATTTAAACCAACTTAGTGCGGTACCTGAAATGCCAATCGACTGATCCAGTCTCTAATAGGATGTCATGGTCAATGGTGTCGAATGCAGCACTAAGGTCTAACAAGACCAGGACAGAGAGGAGTCCTTTATCTGTTGCCATTAAGAGGTCATTTGTAATTTTCACCAGTGCTGTCTCGGTGCTGTGGTGTTTTCTAAATCCTGATTGAAATTTCTCAAATAAACTATTATGATGTAGAAAGTCGCACAACTGATTTGCGACCACTTTCTCAAGGATCTTGGAGAGGAAGGGGAGGTTAGAGATCGGTCTGTAGTTAGCCAACACCTCTGGATCCAGAGTGGGCTTCTTCAGGAGAGGTTTAATAACAGCCACTTTGAAGGAGTGTGGTACGTGGCCTGTTAGCAGAGACACATTGATAATATCTAATAGAGAGCTGCCAATTAAAGGCAAAACGTCTTTAAGCAGCCTCGTCGGGGTGGGGTCCAAGAGACAGGTAGACGTGTTAGAAGTAGAAACCATTGAAGATAATTGGTCACGGTTGATGGGAGAAAAGCCATCCAAATATACACCAGGGCATACAGCGGTTTCCAAGGCCATTCCATTTGAGGACAGATTGGCACTGGTTAAGGGCAATAGAATATTAATCTTGTCCCTAATAGTTAAAATCTTTTCATTAAAGAAGTTCATAAAGTCATTACCACTGAGGTTTATAGGAATGCTCGGCTCCACAGAGCTGTGACTGTCAGCCTGGCTACAGTGCTAAAGAGAGACCTGGGGTTATTCTTATTTTTCTCCATTACTGATGAGTAATAGGCTGCTCTGGCATTACGGAGGGCCTTCTTATAAGTTTTAAGACTATCTCGCCAAACTAAGCGGGATTCTTCCAGATTAGTTGAACGCCATATGCGTTCAAGCTTTCGTGATGTTTGCTTCAGTTTGCGGGTCTGAGGGTTATACCAGGGAGCAAACCACCTCTTCCTCACTGTCTTCTTCTTCAGCGGGGCTATCGAGTCCAGTGTCATTCTCAGAGAGCCTGTGGCACTGTCAACAAGATGATCAATCTGGGACGGACTAAAGTTAGACCAGGAGTCCTCTGTTATATTGAGACGTGGTATCGAATCAAATGCAGAAGGAATCGCTTCTTTAAATTTAGCTACAGCACTGTCAGTTAGACATCTGGTGTAGAAACTTTTGACTAACGGAGTACACTCCGGTAGTATGAATTCAAAAGTTATGAGGTTGTGGTCTGACAGAAGAGGATTCTGTGGGAAGACGTTCAAATGCTCAATGTCAACGCCATAAGTAAGAACAAGATCAAGCGTGTGGCCAAAGCTGTGAGTGGGTTTCTGTACTCTCTGACAGAAGCCAATCGAGTCCAACAAGGAGATGAATGCAGCACTAAGGCAATCATTATCAACATCCACATGGATATTAAAATCTCCTATAATAATAACTATCAGTTTTAAAAACCAAACTTGATATAAATTCTGAGAATTCAGATATAAACTCTGAATATGGACCTGGTGGCCGGTACAGAATCACAAATATAATTGGCTGTAGTATTTTCCAGGTTGGATGTGAAAGACTAAGAACAAGGCTTTCAAATGAGGTGGAGTGTAATTTTGGTTTCGGATTAATTAATAGGCTCGATTCAAAGATGGCTGCTACTCCACCTCCTCGACCGGTGCCTCGAGGAATGTGAGTATTAATATGACTTGGAGGAGTCGATTCATTTAGGCAGACATATTCTTCATGGCTCAGCCAGGTTTCAGTTAGGCAACATAAATCAATGTGATTATCTGATATTAAATCATTTAGTAACACAGCTTTAGATGACAGATCTAATATTTAGGAGACCACATTTAATAGTCCTGTTTTGTTGCACTGCGTAAATAATGGTGTTAACTTGTATAAGGTTATTGTGTACGACTCCTCTTCTGCTTACTTTTGATTTATTTAATTGAAGTGGCCGTGGGACAGACACAGTCTCTACTCTAGAGTCATGGGTGGGTAACTGCTCGAATGGAAGAGCAGAGAAGGGTGTTAAACTACAACTCTGCTCCCGGTTCCTGATCTGAACCCTGGGTTGTCATGGATTAAGTCCGGTGATCAACTTGGTCATATTCGCAGAAATGAGACACGCTCCGTCCAACGTGGGATGGATGCCGTCTCTCCTCATCAGATCAGGTTTTCCCCAGAAAGTCTTCCAGTTGTCTACGTAGCCCACATTATTCGCTGGGCACCACCTCGACAGCCAGCGGTTGAAAGACGACATTCGGCTATACAATTCGTCTGTCTGCAAATTTGGGAGAGGGCCAGAGAAAATTACGGTGTCCGACAACGTCTTGGCATAAGCACACACCGATTCCACATTAATTTTAGTGACTTCCGACCGACGGGCTCGGGCGTCATTACCACCGGCGTGTATTACAATCTGACTGTATCTCCGCTTGTCCTTAGCCAGCAGCTTCAAACAAGACTCCACGTCGCCCGCTCTGGCCCCCGGGAGGCACACGACTCTGGTCCGCGGCGTCGCTATTTTCACGTTCCTGACTATAGAGCTCCCGATAACCAGGGTGTGTTCCTCAGCGGGTGTGTCGCTGAGCAGGGAAAACTGGTTCGAAACGTGAAGTGGTTGGTGCACAGCGGGCTTCTGTGTAGACTTACTACTCCTGCGAACAGTTACCCAACCACCCGGCTGCACGGTTACCACCGGGGAACAGCTAGCAGCTAACTGTAGCTCCGCGCCGGCTACGGGAGAGGGCGGGCTAACTAGCATAGCTGTCTGAGCTTCAATGGCGCGGAGCCGTGCATCTAACCCACTTAGACCTGCCTCCAACCTAGCAAATAAACTACACTTGTTGCATGTATCGTTATCATTAAGGGAGGCAGGGGGATAACTATACATGAGACACACTGAGCAAGAGGGAGCGGGAGGGAGAGAAGAAGAAGTCATGCTCGCTGCTGAGCTGGCAACCAGAGCTTACCGGAAGAGTGAGATGATGCGTTCAGGAGCAGCTGAACGCATCAGGAGGCGTAACACTCGCCAATCCACACGCTATGATCTCTATAGTAAAGCTATGCAGAATTTGAAACCAACTGGAATCTGCCGGATGTATCTTTAGTCTTTGGAGAGGCGTGGAGTTCCTCGGGAGATCCTTGCAGCCACAAGGAGACCCAGTATCACGGGGGATTCGCCAACTGAAAAGATTTGTCTCCTAGAATAATCTCGGGATCAAGGAAATTTAGGATTCAATGAATAAAAGTTCATATTTAATTCCACAAGTTAAAGCCCCATTATGTAGTTTTTCCCTTTTAGCGCCCCCTTCAGTTTTTGAGGTATTTAACGTTTACTTCAGTGTTGTAAATACCCAGTTACGATAGATGCAGCCTCGCATAAACTTGTATTGAGTTGGGATCATGTGTTGTCCTGTATTATAATTATAATTGTTATTATTTGTACGTATCAACTGTTATAAAAGGTGACGCAAGGTTTTTTTGTTTGGAGCGTGCTGACAGGCGCGCTCCAAACATGTTGATGGAAATGTCACTCTTGGCTGTCTTCAAAACTTGAGAGCCCTGCTAATACGAAGACTGCGCAGGAACACTGAACTGGGCCCAGCACCTACCGGACTAGGGTGAAGTAGCGCGGGGATTGAACGCGGCGCCTCGCCACGTTTCCGCCTGGTCGGTCAGCTGTTTGCCGGCTTTTGAAGTGCGTGCAGTCATTTACTTTTGTTTTGGGGGACTGCAAAGACTTTGGGACTGTCGGGATCCGGGGATTATACTTCGTTTTGAGTGGGTTTGATTGTTTGTAGTGGATGTGTTCATTTTGGGGGCTTGCAGATGCATTAATATAATAACATTTGGGTTTCCGCATATCGACTGTTTTTCTTTTACGACAATTTGAGCAGAGAGTTAACACCAGAATTCTCAGATCCGCCCATTCCCTTTTTTGTTTGTTTGCGTATTGTACCTTTTCCCCTTGATTGAGTTGCTAAGGGCGAATTGTTACAACATAAACAAAAGAATGACAATTAGTTTAGATGAAATACCGATCGCGTTTTCAGCCTATATACGTTGTTTTCTAAATGTTTGAATGTGGAGTACGTGTGATCGAATACAATATTGTTGACAACACCAAAAAGCTACATAAAAAAGCTACCCTTATACTGTAGCTGCGAGCGTGGAGTGGCACTATATGACATTGCGTAATCACTGCCAGAAAGCAGGTCGAAGTACATCCGCCCCGGAGCGGGCGGCTCCAGAATCTTACATAGCGGAGTTATTTCCCCACAGACCCCCGATGGCAATAGCGGAGGTGCAAATCGCCATATTAAGTCATTGTAGCGGCACTATTTTTTTCAAGCTGTTATTTTAAGGTACAATTGTTACATAGTGTTGCTTTAATAGACTTATCATTCACGATCGTGGGGCCGTAATGAGACTATACTATAACGTCCAGTCTAATACAGCTCCTGTGTATTAGTCTCTGTCTAGCCAGCTCAATCCGAAAATAACTCTCTCCCCATCGAAACTTCTCTTTATTTAGTCATTGGACAGGAAGTTCCTTCAGAATAAAACTTATGTCTCGTATTTCAACCGGCATCCATTTTCTCTAAACAATAAACAAACGTTCACAGATAATTATTACATTTGTCATAAAATCCAGTTATAATAAGAATAGTTTTTCTCTTATGCTTTAAGAAGGTTATTTGGTGGTTTTTCCTGATCCGATGTGAGGTTTTGGGACAGGGATGTGTACAGATTGTAAAGCACTCCGAGACAAATTTGTAATTTGTGAAATTGGGCTATACAAATAAACTGAATTGAATTGATCTAAAAAGTGGCAAAAATGTATTGATTTCAAACATTGCTAAGATGTTTCATCAGTGTAAGTTACTGATTTAAATATCCACTGAAGCTTCTACTTTGCAGGCATGATGGATAATAGGGAGAAACTAAAACATTATCTTTGTGGAAACAATAGGGTGACATATTCATACTTTGATATTTAGACAGAAACTTTTGTGTTTCATGAACTCGGAGCATGATCTCTTTTGTTCCTGTCCTCTTTATTAACGTTTATTTGAGCTTTAGCCAACACAAATGCATCAAAAGTATCTGTCCCTTTAGTTTCATTGAGCCTCCTTTCTCAAAGCTCAAGCCTAATCATGAGGAGGCATGCAATCAAATGCGTGCTTTATACTGCTTCCTTTGAGTGTAAAACTCATGTGTTGAGTTATTTTTCCTGCACTATATGAAGTCTGCCTCTCTCTGGAGCCTCACAACAGACAAATGCTACCTTTGCATAATACATAGTTTTTATGTTAAATTAGCTAGCCTATGCATGGCCAAATGCCAAGCACTGCATATATTAGCATTCAGTAAAATCTACCCTGGCTGCCCCATACATGGAATATTAGTCTACTTTTTATCCAACAGAATCTTAAACAGCATTTATCATAGTACAAGAATAATAGACTTTTATGAGTTACTCCAATGCCCTTCTGGGTCCAGACCTGTGTTATTGGCCTCTTAGAGGAGACAGAGGAAGTATATTTGGTCTAATTAAGTTGATTACATTGGGCTCACTGCGAGGGCTGAAATAAATAAATTGCAGCCTTGTAGGCACAGGTCAGTAGATAATGGAGAGGTTCTGCTGGTAATTAGCTCTAAATGGTGTAAGTACAGTACCCTTCCCTGAGAGGTAAGTCAGACATGATGCCGTATTTCGCTGCAGAGTTTTTCTCTTGGGGTATTTTAACTGTGATCTGACATAATTGTTGTAATAAAAATGTTTTACGACAACAATGGACTTTAAGATAATGAAGCTATTTAATACAGAGACGACAGTTAACAACTCAAAAGTGCCGAGTTATGTGTCTCTGAATCCATGTTAAAGCTGCAATAAAGTACAACAATATTGCTCTTTGAGGGTCTGGGTAAAAGGTAGAAACATGGAGATTTATGAATACAATTGAAACTCACACGGTGGTAAAGCCAAGAGCCACAGCCCATTCACCCTGCTCTCAAGCGATACAGTAGTACCATAGCACTATTCATCAGAGCATCTTCTTGCCTCAGCCATAGCTTCCTCCATTCATCCTCCACAACATAATATAATGATTTGATTTTTCTAGTGTTGCTAAATTGGACCACAAATTAAATTCTGTTGTGCAACCTGTATATAATCTCATTTTTACTGCATGCGCTGTCCCAGAATTGCATCTTTGTACAAGTAGCCAATACTAACCACAATAAAACATGCACAAAAATAGATGCAGTTGAGATATTTTTACAGACATAAAATAGATGTTAGAGTAGCATTATGACACATTTACATTCCCAACACTAGCTCTGAGCAGCTTACAATACATAAAGCTATCTTAGTTTCTTTTTTATATATTTATTACTTCCTAATGAAGCAAATGTATTTTTAGCTAATCGTTCGCTCCTATACACTCTCCTCTGGTGTTATTGTATTGAATTGTTTCTAAATTGTTCCAATGTCAGTTTGTGCTAAACAGTGCTACACGTTTGCTCACAAGTACTGATGATTACTGCTGCTGGGCAGCTGAGACCAAGGGCTGCTATGAAAATGAGGTTGTATGACGTTAAACAGGTTAGGGGGTGAATATTTTAGAGGCCGATGCTTCCCTGTCTGGGCTAGAAGCTAGAAGTCTTGGGTCCTAACTGGAGGCTAGTGAGTCAGGGTGCAGAGTTGAAGCCAGCAGCATTGATGCTAGCGGGGCAAGGAGGAGATCGGAAGCAACAATGACCTCCCAGGACTAGGCAGGTTCCAAGTTGCCAGTTTAGGCTGAAGCAGGCTCAAGCTGGCTGCAGACTCAAAGTCAAGCCGCCTAGATTTTTAGAGAGGCTGCCTGTAAATTAGTCTAATTCAAACAAAAAAAGAGGGAGTCTACTATACTTTCTTTACTAATGTTTGGTTGTCAGCAGGTGAGTAAACAATTTGATCCCTCCGTAAAAAGATTGGAAACAAATAAAAAAAGAATATGTGGAAAAAGCTTAAAGAGTGACACACAATGTCTATGATTTATTAAAACAGAAATCATGCAAAGCCCTATTAAAATGTAACAGCTTGGTATCATGTACAATTAACATAGCTATCATCTGCTTTAGCAGAACTCGCATATAAGCAGTGGTGGCCGACCAATAGAGAGCAACAAAAGATATATATATATATAATAAAAATATACAAATTGTCAATAATTGTATTTTAAATATAGAATATACACAGTAATATTCTTAAAAATAGGATATATGTGCAAAATATATGCTTTTCCAGCACGTCCTCTCCGCCTGCCTGCATGTCTTAGCTGTGCTGGGGCCAAGTCGATTTGGCTGAAAAGAGGCGGGTCTAAGAATCAGTTTAGCCATTTACTGATTAAATATATAAATGAATGACCTACAATTTAGCCAATCGGGTTCCTAAAATAGATTCAAATTGTTTTGCCACATGTAGAATGACGTTGTCGGAGAAACTACAGGTAAAACCACTGGGCCCAGATCAACCGGATCAACCAAACCTCACAATAAGACAACAGACTGGCGTAAAAGGGAAGCGGCACATGCAGCTTCTGTAGAGACTGGTACATCCGGAAGGTTTGGCTGGCCGGATGCTGTCGTGCTAATGCCATATTTTGCTTTCCATGCTTGCTATTTAAATCAACAGGGAGAGTTCCAGCATGGACAGATACAGGAAAAAGGGACATGAAGTACACGTAAAACATGAACAGCAGGATACACATGGATAACTCTGTCAAGGTTTGAGTTGAGCATGACGAGACTGACTCCTTGGACAACCCTGGCATTTTCAAGGGATTGATGGATTTTGTTGCCTCTTTAGATGGTGTGCTGCAGAAGCATCTTAAGACCGCCAACATTTTTAAAGACATGTCAAAGACAGTCAAAATGAGCTGCATGCTGTGGGTTATAAATGATTACATTCAGGAGAAAGTAAAGGACTGTGATTTTATCTCCTGTCACGCAGACGAGACGTCTGGCATTTCCTCTCACTGCCAGCTGGTGCTACGCTACATCGACACCAACAGTAACATCCAAGAACGTTTTATTTAGTACATTACCATCGAGAACACAAACGCTGACACCATCGCTAAAGTGCTTATTAAATTAGATTACATTATACTTTATTCATCCCCAGGGGGATATTTCTTATGGAGAGACTGAGCACCATACTCACAAAAGGCCAAACATATCGACTAAGCTTGCGACAGCGCTGTAATGAGTGGAGTTGTAATAGGTTATTTTGATTACGCACATGTACATAGAGGAAGTCTTATGTTTTAAATTAATACAAACAGGAAGATATTATAAATCGAAAATATTAGGAAGAATAGTATGATGTATTGTGAATTTAATGTGAAGCAAAAGGGAAAGACACTGTTTTCTGTTATAACTGTATGTAATGATTATCTGGATTATGCATGGGAATGGATTTGTTTATTATTTCAGAGATGTTGCATGAAATTAATGGAGTCTTATTTTGAAGGAACTTTCTAATCAGATGACCGGAAGTGTGACGTTTGACCCCACTGATGTGACATTTAACCCCACCATTTCTACTTTTGTCCGTAAGCCAACAAGAGCATTGCATGCTTTGAAATGACCAATCAACTAACCTTTGAGAGTAGTGGATTGACTGTTGATATTAAATAAATACAGATGGTGTTACGCATCCTAGTGGCTCAAGGTGGGGCGCAACATAAGGCAGCAGGTTTACTTATGTGAGGATGCAGTCACACCAGTTGAGGACACGAAAAGTTATACGAAAAGGGTTTATTAACAAGCAGCAACACAGCGACCAACAAGGACTGTCAGTGGCACCAAAGAAAAGAACATAACAAAACCCACACCCCCCCCGGGACAGGTGCTGTGCACCCAAAAGTACAGTGGTTGGTGCTCACTCTAACCTGGGGTATTAACAACAAGTAAACCTACGTGTATGTAGTATGTAAACCCCGGGGTATCTCACCTGTCCTCATTGACCCTGTGCGCACAACAAAAAGGAATTAAACAAAATACAACAAAAGTAGGCTGCTAACAAATGAACCAGTAGAGGTTACCGCTAAAGCTCCACAGCAACAAAAGACCACCCTCCTTCTCTGAACAAACACAGGACTATTTAAAGGGGAATGGTTGATGGGTGATCAGGAACAGGTGTGATGATTTGATGACTGGAACCAGGTGTGCATGTCTGTGAAGTATGAGTGTGACAACAGGAGGGGGAGACAAAACAACAACACAAGACCAAAACAGAACACAATATGAAACATGTAGACTAGTGTACGAAACAGATGGAATGGGGCTAAAGCGCTCTCTTAACGTTCTGATCTTGCTATGCCACATGTGTCAAACTCGCGGGCCACATCCGGCCCACAGCGCCATTTTATTTGGCCCACGACAGCATGAAATAAATATGGTGCCTTTTCTTCTAAGAAGGGAAGAAAAAAACCCCTGTGCTTTTATTTTGAAGGTAATTTTTTCTGCAGCGGAGTGCGATCTGTTCACTCCCCTTCATGCTGCGTTCACGCCAGAGGAGAGGCGAAGTCTTGCGTTGCTTTACTAAATGTACTCGCGTGAGTTCACTCGCCGGACTATTTGTCATGTTTTCTTCACTACTATGCGAGCACAAGGATTACCTCCTAAAATGTTTCCAGACCATCAACGCTTTTAGAGGATGCTTGAATACCAGCCTTTTTTTCTCCTGGCATTCTTCCACACGATTATGCCAAATGTAAACATGCTAGTCAACCAGCTGCAGAAGAGGAATACTGACCTTGTCTTCATTAAAGAACTTGTCCAAAGGTTCAGGCAGCAATAGAAAAAAACAGTAGCTGATAAAGCTTTTGTTGTTAGAAAGATGAGTTTCTCACTTCCAACGGTCTGTAAAAGCCGAAATGGGCCTAGTAAAAGTGATTATATATATATATACACACACAACACAAACACTCTAGAGTCCTTTCCCCCACAAAGTTCAACCAGCCTCCCACGACAGCATTAGAAAGTGCCAAAGCAACAATTATTGCTATTTATTCTTTATTGCTGAATATATGTGACAACACTCAAGTATTCAAAAGATATAATCAAAGTGCTTAAGCCCAACTGCAATGTGCCTTCATGTGTGCATTGTACTGCCTTGTATAATTGGGCACAAGCAGCAGTTCAGTAATCAATAGCCTTATGTTTACTTGTTGACAATTTGCCAGTTTTTGAGCGCCTCAACTGTCAAAGTAATGAGTATGGTCAATGAGCCATTGCTGGATTTATACATTTTTTTAAAGAAAAAAAAAAATGCTCATTATTATTTTAGTTTCTCCCGCTAAATCAAAAACAGAACAAACCAATACCCCAGAACTGTGAATGTGTGGAACCATTCCATCCCTAGTTTACACATACAGTAGTTTATACATATGAATGCATGTTTTGGTATTTTTAGATATTATGGGGGAAAAAAATTTGATAACTTGATGAGGACATATTTTATAGATACATAAGGTTTGTTTTAGTATTGGAAGAAATGATAATACAGCTTAACTCTTTATCCCGTATAGTCAGTGGTAAGTTTGATCTTCCTTTGTGTAAACATAGCACAGCATCAAATTCAAAGAAAACTCTCAGGCCCTCCCCTTAGCTTTGTGCCTGATAAACAATGTGTTGACAGAGGCCTCCTCCTCCTCCTTCACTGCCATAACAATCATTAAACATATGCAAGCAGTAAATGGAGACTAAGCCTCAAATCATTTCCCCTTCCTATAAAAACCCTTTCAAATTTAACAGTTTCCTGTTATGCTTATACAGCAGATTGGAAACCTAATTCCTTAATGGTATCATTGTCCTTGGATCTCTTCTGATGGACATGGCACTAAGTACATACAGAATGATTTTTTTCCTGATCCGATGTGAGGTCCTGTGACATAGATGCATGTGTACAGATTGTAAAGCCCTCCGAGGCAAATTTGTGATATTGGGCTATATAAAATAAACTAAATTTAATGGATGTATGCTGGCTTTGAGTACTGGAATGGACACAGGCCTTTATACAGCTAGTCGAAAAGTTATTCATTGCGAAAACTATTTCTGGGTGAGATAGTAAAGATCTTTTGGACATGATTGTGCCTACTGACCTGGTCCTGCCTGACACCCACTGTTATGGTTAGAATTATAAATCACATTTTTAATACTGCGACGATTACTCCCATATGTAGCATTTCTGGCATATGGATCAAGTATGATATTTATTATCTTGGTCATTCTGTACATATGTCATATATTGCACTCTATTGATTACTCCTTGATCCCCCCTGAGGGTCAACCTTAAGGTTTCTTCTTGATTCCTCCTTGATCCCCCCTGAGGGTCAACCTTAAGGTTTCTTCTTTTTTGTCCATCATCTCTGATGCTAGGGGCCAAGGCCAGAGGATGTTGTTTAGAGTGTAAAGCCTTGAGGCAAATATACAATTTGTTTTATTGGACTATAGCAATTAAATAAAACGCCAACATAAAGCAATAATGTGCACACAACAAAAATACACTAACGGTGCATGTTAATGAAATTAAGTTTATTTTTTATAGCCCAGAATCAAAGATTTGCCTCAGAGGGCTTTACACATACGACATCCCTGTTCCGGGACCTCATATCGAATTAGGAAAAACTCCCCGAAAAAAAAAGGGAAAAAAACTTCAGGAGAGCAACAGAAGCAATAGATGTCATGTGTACAGGATAAACAACGTTACAGAATTGCAGCACATGCAATGAATATGACAGAAATCATTGTAATCAGTAGTGGCAGGGTTTAACAAATGACAGCAACAGTTTGAATGAGGAAAAAATTATTATTGAAGCCTAAAGTGGGAATAGATACATATCTGACATTTACCAGTGCTAGATTTAAACTGATAGTGGCAACAGTGGATTGTGACTTTGCAGTTTTAATATGAACCAGGTTCTCATGAGTAATATTATGGGTGGCTGAGCTAGGGGACATTTTACCGACGATAGTTAGTGATTGCTGGACTAGCATATATTGGCATGGGATTTCTATGCTAGGGCAAACTGAGAAAAATCAAATTATTGACCCACTGAGACTGACTTTTACTTGGCAAAATCTCTACTTAACAGCTGTAGAGCTAATTAATGTTGAGGTCATCAATGAGAGCACTTGGTTCGCTTGAGGTAAAGCATCTGTTGATCTGCAAATGATGGACCATGGAACAACCCACCAACAACAAACACGGTGGACAGTTGGTATGATTGTCTTATGCAGGTGCTTTGGTGAACGTCCCAGGATGTCCACTGACGGAGGAGCAAGAGAATGTTCTCTCTGATGCTTGATTTATGGAGCAAGAGTAAGTTATAGCAGCGCCGCATGTCTTTTAGAGACGGTGAGATGGCATGGAGGATTGTGGTTGTTCAAGCAACAGGGAAAATTGAGACGAGTCCCAGACATTGATGATGGGCTCCAGGGCTTGTAACTTGTGGACGCGAGGCAAGGTGGTGTTGAAGGCCGAGGACAAGTTGCACACTTCTGCTAAGCCTAGGCAGTGGCCATTGTGGAGAGGTGGATGAAGAGATAATCCTTTTTCAGGTACAGAGAAGTACACACAAGAACGCATATTGAGAAACGGCTGGTTAGTGCCATTCAATTCTTTTATGACATCTGACACACACTTTTTACAGTCCACCTGTCTTTCCACACAACTTTGGCATGGATTAAATAGAGAGATTCTTTCTTTGATTGCTATTGTCATTTTTTATTACGGTAGATCGTCTTCAATAGTTTGATGTTGTCATTGACAGTTTTTGAAGCATAGTGGTTCTTTGTTTACTTTTGACAGATTGGAATTTTTTTATTAAAATATTTGTTCGATTTTGCATTATAGATCGTTTGGCTTTCGAGTAAATTGATTAATCAGTTGCTTTTCTCATTATTGGTGGTTTTGACTTCTGCCATTTGCTTTCTTATGATTGGCAGTGTTGGTTAAAGTAACAGTTTCTCCCATTTTACAGTATATTGTTTTACCAATTTGTGAAAAGATTTTTAAACTCTTATTCTTCACAGCTGCTGGCTGTAACATTTGTTCATGCTTGGCTGTTTTGATTGTGCCTAATTATTTCTGAAAAACAGAATAGGTTTGCCCATTTGTTGACGGTTGATTGCTACAAGATTTGCTTAGAGTAACAGTTTTCCCCAAATTGTAGACTATTTTGTATAATTTGTAAACTGTTCAATGGCAATGTATAACTTTATTCCCTACCTAATTTGAAATTGTTTCCCAATGCACCCACATTTTAGACAGTATAGAATGATTTAATAAGTTCACACACCCCTCCCTCATCAGCGCCACACAGACCACCACCTCCAGCTCAGACCTCTAACCATCATCCCTCACCAATCAAGACATCTCAGCACAGAGAAGTCTCCAGCCCCCAACGCCACGACCCAGCCCCTTACACCCCACAACCCAACCGGAGAAACGCCCCAACCATACGTGAGTTCAGGGTACATTGAACCTGCCTGGAGGCTGGATCAGAGTGGTAGGCCCCCAAGGAGAGCCAAGCAGACTCCGCCAACAGATGATGTCTGACATAAAGTATGGACCTGCAAGCCTACATATAAAAACGCTGCCTCCAACAGAATCACTCCAAGAAGAAGTAGAACATTACTATATTCAGGCCCTAATAATGACAATGAGCACCGGCGTCACCCACTACAAGCCATATCGCCCCTGGGATATGCATCTCATCACAGATCAGCTGGCCCCCTGACGGGAGGAGGTGTCCCCTGGATAAAAGTACTCAACGCGGCTACCACCGGGATCCCATTAGCAGTGGGGGACTGCTAATGAGAGCAATCCTGTCAAATTGCTCCTCCCTGAATAAGCTACAACATTTGGAGAGATGCTGGCTGCTCATCTGCCCATAACAACTAGGATTTAGATACTGTGAATATACAGCTGTTCACTGCCATCAGAGCAAAGTGGCCCTTTAAACCCGACATGGCCAACCTGTCCACATTAAGTTAAGACCAGGTGAAGAATCTGGCGCGAGCTGCGTCAGCCTTGGAAACAGCTACAGGCACCAGACACGACAGGGACATCACTCACCTTGATGGATTTTCTGCCTTCTTCTCCAGGTCACCCAAGCGAAGATCTGTGCTTGACTGAGTGGTTGTGCATAGACTTCCTAGAGCCTCCACAACACGGTGAACTTTCAGTCGCACTGTAAATACTGTGGACGAGCACAAAGATGACCTCTTAACATGTTTCCAGACCATCAGAGACTGGGAACTTTGACGCCCTAACTGTCAGAGAGGAAGGGGGCTTTGTGAGGATGGTTCAAGACAATACTTTTTTTTCCTGGCATTGTTCCACAAAAGATCATGGACATGCTATTCAACCAGCTGCAGAAGAGGAACATCGACAAGTCTATTAAAGCCCTTGTCTTGAGGTTCACAGACAGCATAAAAATCAGGTAAATATTTACTACGAGCAGATAACGCTTTTGTTGTTAGAAAGATGAGTTGCGCAGTTCCAACAGTCTGTAGAAGCCCAAATGGGCCTCTCAACGATGACATCACAATTATATTTGTTTAAATATTTTAAAAGATCAGATTTTTATAAATATGCAGGTAGTTATTAAACACAATTTGTAATGACATGCTTATTCAGGTGTCACCAAGTCAATTTCTAGACGAGGCCTACTTTTTGAACCAGAGCCTCTATCACCTCCCTGTGTGGAGAAACTGGATCTGACCAGCTTCCCAAAAGGCAACGGAGGATGCTGGGACCAGAACAGAGGCTGGCTACATAGCTACGTTGTGATGTACTTGTCAATATGAATAATGTTACACTCACACACAGACATACTATGTCTCTATGCACACCCAGGCGTATATGCTAATTACAGGAAATAGTCAAATATTAAATAACAATCGACCCCGGACTAAGCGGATGAGAATGGATGAATGGATAGTAGACTGACTCCTCAAAAAGGGAGGACATAGTAACTGACCCGGATACATTTTGATGATGTAGTTAATTTCCCACTATCCAAAGTTCTTACATGCTTTGTATTTTTGAATGTCTAAAACCTTAGTAGTCATATACTTGACATGGACATAAGCATGCGTTCAAACAGAATCACTTTCATCAAAATAGCTGTATTGCCAACTAAAGCCGATATATCTTTTAAAGGTATGTGATACCATACTGGTGGATACTAAAGAGTGACTTATGATGGGGGCCTCTCGCGCTCGATGGAAATCCGGACAAGAATGCGGTGAATCAAGTTTAACAGTATTTAATGGCAAGGAGTACAAACGAAAGTTTAACAAATAACCAAAAGCTCACGATCGTGGGTTCCGTGGTGATGCAGGCTCCGCATGTACAAGCTCCAAGGAAACAGGTGTTGCTACCTAGCCAGCATCAAGACGAAAAGAACGATTTCCCCAGTACGACGTGTGTTAGTTGCATATCAGCCAATCACCTACTCTCAATGGTTAGCCAAGCCTTCAACATCTTCTCGTTGGATAAAAGTCTGGAGAGGTCGAATGTCACTGAACCCCAGGTCAAAATGTCACTTCCGGTCAAGTCATTAAACAAGTATTTTCACAATAAAAGTCAAGTCTGTTATTGTTTGCATTAAAGTCACTTCACGGGTTCCAACCGGCTCCGACAGTTCTGAAATACTAAACTAACATTCACTCCATGCACATACATAACATTACTTCTTGCCATTGACATATACATAGAGTAAACATTACCCCAATGCTTCATAACACATTAACAACAATATCAATATTCTCCCTAATATTTCCTATTACAATGTCTTTCTATATGTATTAATGTAAAGCATAAGACTTCCTCTGTACATATGCAAAATCAAAATAAACTATTACAACCTACCAAGCCCTCCTGTTATACTTACCCAATAGTATGAACAACCATGTAATAGCCCCTTTATTTTGACCCTCTATGTAAACCTCAAACATTTTACAACAATTTTAATATCACTCAATCATTCAGCATCCCTGTGGAAGAAAAAACATCATTCCCTCCTTTTATCCCTGCTTCTCAAGGAAACTAAATAACATTGTCAGTGTGAATGTATTCATCACACAAACAATCGTACTCTCCTGATTATTATGATTAATGTAACGTGTGCACTGTCTAAGTGTCTGTGCATCTGTCCCTGTAAATCCAGCTCCTCCGCATACATGCTCAGCATTCCTCCTTTCTCTGCATCCTCAAAACCTGGATAAAGAGCAGATTGTCACGCGCTATTAGAGTGGACCCAAAAGCACGACTCAGACAGGAGTAACAAAGATGATTGTCTTTGGTTGAAAACAGGCTGGGTCAAAACCGGGAGCTCAGTCGAAGAAGCAAACAAGTCCAAAAAGGGGCAGGGCAGAGAATCAGAGCGCCGGGCAGGCAGGCAGGGTCAGAACAGGCAGGTCAGGAATATACTCTAATAACGCTGGAGAACTTGGCACGAAAACACAAGACAATCTGGCAGAGGACAAGTGGAAGTGAGGGAGCTAAATAGTAAGGGACTAATGAGGGGATGCTCTGCAGGTGAGAAGGGCGTGAGGACCAGGTGAAGGGAATGAGGGACTAACGAGGGAGTGATCAGAGGGAGGTGAGGGGAGTTGGATTGACGAGATGGTGTGACAAGATGAAAACAACTATTACATCAAGGAAGGCGTGGAGCTAAACTGTTACACAGATACAAGTTCAAACATCTCATACATATTGCTTCAATCATTAACAACTCAGACTTTTATGTTTATGTTTTTATGCTAAAGCAAATAACATGAAAGCTTGAAAGCATATGGCGTTCGACTAATCTGGAAGAATCCCGCTTAGTTTGGCGAAAGTCTTAAAACATATAAGAAGGCCCTCCGTAATGCCAGAGTAGCCTATTACTCATCAGTTATAGAGAAAAATAAGAACAACCCCAGGTCTCTCTTTAGCACTGTAGCCAGGCTGACAGTCACAGCTCTGTGGAGCCGAGTATTCCTCTAGACCTCAGGGGTAATGACTTTATGAACTTCTTCAATGAAAAGATTTTAACTATGAGAGGCAAGATTAATAATCTCTTGTCCTTAACCATTGCCAATCAGTCCTCAAGTGGAGTGGCCTTGGAAACCGCTGTATGCCCTGGTGTATATTTAGATGGCTTTTCTCCCATCAACCGTGACCAATTATCTTCAACGGTTTCTACTTCTAACACGTCTACCTGTATCTTGGACCCCATCCCGACGAGGCTGCGAAAAGACGTTTTGCCTTTAATTGGCAGCTCTCTATTAGATATTATCAATGTGTCTTTGATAACAGGCCATGTACCACATTCCTTCAAAGTAGCTGTAATTAAACCTCTCCTGAAGAAGCCCACTCTGGATCCAGAGGTGTTGGCTAACTACAGACCGATCTCTAACCTCCCCTTCCTCTCCAAGATCCTTGAGAAAGTGGTCGCAAATCAGTTGTGTGACTTTCTACATCATAATAGTTTATTTGAGGAGTTTGTCAGGATTTCGAAAACACCACAGCACAGAGACAGCACTGGTGAAAATTACAAATGACCTCCTAATGGCGTCAGATAAAGAACTTATCTCTGTACTGGTCTTGTTAGACCTTAGTGCTGTGTTCGACACCATTGACCATGCCATCCTATTACAGAGACTGGATCAGTCGATTGGCATTTCAGGTACCGCACTAAGTTGGTTTAAATCCTATTTATCAGATCGATCTCAGTTTCTATTTGTAAACGATGAAGCCTCGATAACCACCAATGTCAGTCACGGAGTTCCACAAGGTTCTGTGCTTGGACAAATGTTATTTACCTTATACGTGCTTCCTTTGGGCAATATTATCAGGAAACATTCCATAAACTTTCATTGTTATTCAGATGATACTCAATTATATCCATCGATCAGACGAGACTAACCAACTCAGTAAAATTCAAACATGTCTTCAAGACATAAAAACATGGATGACCTGAAACTTCTTGATGTTAAACTCAGACAAAACCGAAGTAATTTTACTCGGCCCTGAACACCTCAGAGATCAATTATCTGGTGATGTGGTTTCTATAGATGGCATTGCTCTAGCATCCAACACCACTGTAAAGAATCTCAGCGTTATCTTTGATCGGGACTTGTCCTTTAATTCAATTCAATTCAGTTTATTTGTATAGCCCAATTTCACAAATTTGTCTCGGAGTGCTTTACAATCTGTACACATAGACATCCCTGCCCCAAAACCTCGCATCGGATCAGGAAAAACTCCCAAATAACCCTTCAGGGGGAAAAAAGGGAAGAAACCTTCAGGAGAGCAACAAAGGAGGATCCCTCTCCAGGATGGACAGGTGCAATAGATGTAATGGAAGGACAGATTTAGAGTTAAAATACATTCAATGAATGTGACAGAGTGGATGAATAGTTCATAGTAGGCATATTCCACGATGGAGACCTCCACGATCCATAGGAACCCTTATGTTATAGGGTTTCTTTAAAATAGGTTATATAGGAAGACCAGTCTTGGAGTTCTGCGTTGTATGGAACACAAGGACTGGTTTAAAATAGGCTATGTGTTGGTATCATTAGCCCGGAGGGTTGGGTTTATCTGGATTTAATTTGATTGAAGTTTAAACCTTTATTTTTTTTAATTAAAGGCTTTTCCCAAGACCTATCTAAAAAAACCTTAAATCATTCACTTACCTGGGATTTCTAATAAGAAAACCTTCATTAAAAGCTATTTTGAAGAAAAACAAAAAAACAAGAAGACCAACATAATTTGATCACACATTAAATAGTGCAACTCAAACAAAATCTTTATATTCAAAGACAAACAATTTAAATACCATAGACCGGTCCACCTGAATAAACTAGAAACAATGACGTCAAATACTTTAGTTAGTGACCCTATTTCAGACTTCTTTTAGGTTACATAATTCCAGGGCTTTGTACACCCTGGGAGGGCCGCCACGGGGGAGAGTCTTGTGCAGGCCGAAACACTCGATGAACTTGAGATCCACTACTGATGACTTGTTCCCTTTGGGAAGTCTGAAAAAGAAAAGGGTTACTCTTAATTACTTAGGTTAGATGTTCATCAAACACCATAAAATGTTGCAATTTAACAAACCAGAGGCTCAATATATATACAAATTAATACAATGACGCATCAGAACAAACGGAGACTTACCTTGAAGCGGACGGTTTGAATTTCAAGGTTTTTGGGTTGTAGTTTTGAAGTTTGAAGGGGTAAAAGGTTTGAAGTTTTAATTTTGGATGTTGAATTCTGAGGTTTTGAATTTCAAGATTCGCGTTTTGGGATTTGAAGTTTGAAATTTGAAGGTTGGAATTTGAAGTTTGGATGTAGGGAGTTTGTATGTTGGAGTTTGAAGTTTGGGATTTGAGCTTTGTATGTTGGAGTTTGAAGTTTGGGATTTGGAATCTTAAAATTGAGGTTTGGGTTCTAGAGTTCTGAATTTTTGAGTTTTCGATTCTGGTGGTTTTATGATTGGTTTTTAGAGGGTGGTATGTGGGTGTTCTGATTCGGTTTACTATAGCAATTCTGACTAGCCCTAACTCTAACCTTGTACCGGACCTCGATCTGTACCTTGACCGGATTCCGTTCAAGCACACAGTCACGATCGGGGTTAGTGGGTTGAAGCTCTACCGGACGAGGCATGTCTAAATAATATTCGCCGGCCCATGCATTTCCTTGGGTCTCCACTAACTGCGAAAGCCTTCGGGTGGACGTGGGGGACTCATGAGTAGATTTTCTCTTCTTTCCTAGCCAGTGCCTTCGGACTTTTAGGTGCCAGACGGGCCATAAGGATCTTAGACCCTCCCTCTATTGCCCCTCGCTGGAAGAGCTTGGGGTTGAATTGCACCCCCCCTCTCAGCGATTTCCCTCCCATTGGGGGTTTGGGGAGGAGGCTTGGTGCTAACCTGTTCCACCCCATTTCCATTCCTCCTCCACATATTTGGTGGAAAAATTGTTTGTGAGATTACACACTTACCTGTTCGATAACCCTGGTGGTTCTATGAATAGGTTTTCGGAATTGGCGTAGGCCTGGTCTGGTGTCTGTTTTCTTGACGTTGAAGATGGTTCGGGTCAGGTTGGGGGGTGGGGTTTTCATTTCTGGGGTTTACCTTAGGGGTCTCCACTAACTGCGAAAGCCTTCGGGTGGACGTAGGGGGACTCATGAGATTTTTCTTTTCTTAAACCCTAACCCTAACTTAACCTTAACCACTCCTCCTTTCAATAGGAAGTAATACACATAACCTGTACTTTTACCCTAACCTTAACCACTCCCCTTTACAACATAAGGTAATGTACACCTAAACTTAACCACTCCCCCTTTCAACAGAAAGTCATATACACCTAACCTGTACTTTTACCCTAACCACTCACCCTAACCTTACCACTTCCCCTTATAATATAAGGTAATGTACACCCAAACTTAACCTTAACCACTCCCCCTTTTTAACCCCCTTTCAGTTCGGCGTCCTGTTACACTAGCCCCCTTTAACACAGTCTACCTTGGGCCTGACCTCAACCCGGACTTTAACTATTTCTCTTTATGTACAGTCACTATCCCTGATAGAGGCCTTAACTTTAAGTCCTGAACTCAACCAATTTGAAAACCTAATCCCGGGTTTTAAGATCTACCGGACGAGGCATTACTAAAAATACATGCGTCGGCCCGTGCATTCCTTGGATCTCCATTCAACTGATCAGCCATCGGGCGAACGCGGGGAGATTCATGAGTAAATTCATGTACCTAATCCCACTGCACCAAGAAAAAGATAACCTCAGTTTGGAGGAGAGACAGGCTTTAGCATCGCTTAAAAGAAATACATCCATAATCATCAAATCAGCGGACAAAGGAGGCTCCAGTCATTTTGGACCGAAATAGTTACATCCAGGAGGCCCTTAGACAACTCAATGACACCGAATATTACACCCCACTAGAAACGCCAATGTATATGGAAACAGCTAAACAAATAGACCAAATTCTCAATGCAATGGTCCAAAACAAAAGAATAACAAAAAAACAACAAAGTTATCTCACCACGCCGACACCACGCAAAAGATAATTTTATCTCCTTCCCAAAATCCACAAACCCCCTGAAACCTGGCCAACCCCCTTTTTAATACCCGCGGGACGCCCAATAATCTCGGACTGTGGCAGTGAGAGCTATCAAATAGCTGAGTTTCTAGACCATTACCTGAACCCCCTATCTAACCGGCACGACAGTTATCTCAAGGACACATATGACTTCCTGCAAAAAGTTAGGGCCATCACGATACAAGAACCCTGCATACTCTTCACAATGGACGTAGAAAGTCTGTACACAAATATCGACACAGATATGGGCATGAAAGCCGTCAAAGAAACCCTCATTAAATTCCCAGACCAATCCCGGCCAGACCAAGATATCCTGAAACTCCTAAAACTCAGTCTGACTAAAAATGATTTAGAATTCAATCAAAAACAATATCTGCAAATTAAAGGAATAGCAATGTGTAAGAAATTTGCCCCTGCATATGCAGACATTTATATGGCCACCTGGGAAGAAACTATTCTGCCCAAAATTCTGTCCAGTATTTAAAGAAGGAGATCGCCTTTCTCCCTCTAATTACAGACCAATCAGTATCCTGCCTACAATATCAAAAGTTGCAGAGAAGTTGGTAGCTGAGCAAATGATCTGCCATTTGAAAAACAGTCCCTTTGCCCTTCATCCAATGCAATTCGGCTTTAGAGCCAATTATTCCACTGAGACGGCCACCTGTTTCTTTACCGAAAAAATAAAATTTCTACTGGACAAAGGGGGTGTTGTTGGAGCTGTGTATCTTGATCTCAAGAAGGCATTTGACACTGTAAATCATAGTATTCTTTTGTCCAAATTGCACAGTTACAATTTCTCCTCAGGTACACTTAAATGGATGGAATCATATTTGCTTAATAGGTCACAGTCTGTCCAAATTCAAAAACATCAATCCGCTGCCCTCCGCTTGTCCACAGGTGTCCCACAAGGATCTGTCCTGGGCCCATTATTATTTTCCTTATATATTAATGATCTGCCATCAGTTTGTCCTCATTCCAATATTCAAATGTATGCCGATGACACCGTCATTTATCTGCATGGCAGCAATTTGGGAGATGTAGCAAAAGAACTCACTACATCCATGGCTAATGTGACTACTTGGTTAACGCAATGTTGTTTACAACTCAATATATCCAAAACTGTGTGTATGTTTTTTACCAAAAGAAACTCTGATAGTGTAGAACCGGATGTTTTTGTATCTGGGAGAGGCTAAAGGTTGTATCTGAATACAAGTACCTGGGAGTACTTTTGATTCAAATCTGTCTTTCAAATCACAGGTGAAAAAGTTTGTAATCGGGTAAAATTCAATCTATCCAATTTCCGATTCTCGCAACTACATGTCAACAGAGGCAGCTAAAACATTCATGCATTCAATGGTTATTTCCCATATCACCTACTGTTTAACAACCTGGTCACATGCTAGTGCCACTACGCTCAAACCATTACAGTCATTATACAAGCGTACACTCAAAACTCTTGATAAAAAAAGTTCTGTCTCATCACTGTCCTATTCTAAAAAATACAACTTGCTTAGTTGGGATAACTTGATTAAATATGTGCACGTCTGTCTGATGTACAAAATCATACATGGATTGACCTCTCCTCCTCTCAAACAATTTGTCACCACACGAACTGGATATCGGCTCACAAGAGGTGCAGCAAGAGAGGATTGTATCGTCCCTCTCAGGAAAAGTGCTTTTAGTCATGCTGCTTTCTCAGTACAAGCAGCAGTTCACTGGAACTACATTCCAGGATCTATCAGAGAGCTACAATCATTCAACTCTTTTAAAGCAGAAACAAAGAAATGGTACATTACTACCCAGCTCTGTCAGCACTAGACTGTAACTACCTCCTCCATCTGTCCAGGTTGGACTTTCATTTTGTCTGTCTGTCAGTTGTTGTCTGTCTGTTGTCCGGTCTCTGTATGTCTTGACTTGCTGGTCGGTCGTTTACTCCACCTGCGTGTCTTCTCTTGTCGTTCACCTGTTTGCAGTTGTATGTCACATTTAGTCTGTAAGCTTTTATGTTGTATCTCTGACATTATGTTTTTATTCTGTCCATTTTAACATTGTTCTCCCCTATTTTATTTGCTTTATCTGTAGATTGTATTTGCAATCTTATGTTTTTAGGTTTGTTCTTAACATCAGCAACATTGGGACTACAGATGAAAAATAGCCTCTTGGCTAACTCTGGCACATTTACTGCAATGTTTTTATCAATGTGCACTGTCCCTTATTAAATAAACCATTTAAATAAATAAATAAAACGCCCCCTCAATTATTTCCGCTATCAGGACGACATATGGGGAACCTGGCCTTACTCGGAGGCAGAATTCCAAACCTTCCTTGACACCCTGAACAACCACCACCCCTCGATCAAAGTGAAAGCAATAACCAACCCTAAGGAGATAGACTTCCTGGATGTAACCACCTATAAAGGCACCAACTTCAACACCACAGGCAAATTAGACACAAAGGTGTACTTCAAACCCAGCACACGTTCCAGGGGATAATAAAATCTCAACTAATCCGCTTCAAACGCATCTGCTCTCAAACATCAGACTATAATGCAGCGGTAGCCATCCTATTCAGGGCCTTACGACATAGGGGTTACAATAGATCGACACTTAGAAACATCCAAAGGAAAACACAGGAAAGATTTAGAACCCCCATAGGACACACCAAAGATGATACTAATACATCCATTATCCCATTTGTCACCACCTTCTCTTCCCTCTCCATAAAAATCACCAAAATGGCCAAACAAAACCTCGAGGAAATCCTGGAAGACACCCCGACAAAACGAACCATGAAAACAATCTCAGCCTATAAAAGGAATCCTAACCTCAAAGACATTTTAGTCCATGCCAAAATGCCCACGATAAATAGCACCAAAGAATACCATGCGAACACAATGGCCACAAATAATACCACAAACTGCAACGATTCCTGACCCTAAAACACTCTAATTGTGTTTATCTCATCAAATGCAACTTGTAGGAGAAACACGGAATACCCTTGTCACCCGCCTCGCACACCATCGATACAACATCCGCCATAAATTTAAAACCTCCACCCACTGAGTGAAACATTTCATAGAACATGGGGTTGATAACCTCCACCTACAGGGAATCCAACAAAACCATCGTTGGTCCACAGAAGAGAGAAGAAAGTTAGAAAGATTCTGGATCCGTAAACTAGGAACGCTACACCCTAAAGGCCTCAATATAGATTATAGAAAATAGCTTGACTAAATTCCTAAGAACACAGAAGCACATCAATGTTCTAAATTCCTCTTCTCCGCCACAAGGCCATCACAGCCAAAGTCCATTTGGGAACTAGGAGGATCATTGGGATCGTCAGAGAGGACAATTAAGTAGAGGGATTACTGACACACCAATTGGAATTTTATGTTAATCTATTCATGGTATTGACTAGGCTAAGTTTATCAGATGAGTGACGCTATTTTTAATTAAGGGAATAACCCTTTGTAATTTATACACATTATACATTCAAACGAATTAGTACTTACCTCAACAATGATTAGAATTTGGCTTTATTAAAACATATGGGCACTTACCTTCAATTGCTCCAATTTAAGAATAGGCTCCTCCTACCTCCCGACACTCCCCCTTATGGAGTAACGGGCAGGTATGCAGACTCGCCTAATAAGGTGAGGAAGGGTTCTTGGTGCAACCATACACCTCCCCTTTCAGTTCTGCTTCCTGTCCTGTTACACCAGCCCCCTGAGTAAACCAAATGCTAAGATTTGCCATCCCTCGATTAAGGTGAAAGCAATGACCAGCTCGAAGGAAATAGACTTCCTGGATGTGACAACCTATAAAGGTACCAAATTCAGGACCTTGGGTAGATTGGACACAACGGTTTATTTTAAACCTACGTACAATGAGGGTAATCGCAGCCTACAAAGGGAACCCTAATCTCAAGGACATGTTGGCCCGGGCCAAGATGCCCCGGAGGGATGGGGTCAAGATAGGTCAGGGGAACATGATGGCCACGAATTATGCCACAAAAAAAACCTATAAACTACAGGGTTTCCGGACCCTGAAACACGCTAACTGTGTGTATCTCATTAGATGTCATTTGTGCAGAAAGGACCTCTATGTGGGGGAAACACAGGGTACCTTGGCCGCCCATCTGGCATGCCACCAGGGGAACATCCGTGGCGGACTGAAAACCTCCACTCTTCTGGTTAAGCATTTTGTTGGGCATGGGGTGGAGAACCTCTTTTTAAGAGGGATCCAGCAGGACCACCGTTGGTCCACGGATCAGAGGGAAAAGGCCGAAAGGTTCTGGATTCAGAAACTGGGAACATTACATCCTAAAGGCCTGAATATGAGATAAAGGACGGGGGGCTTTTTAGTTTTAAGTTAGACTCCTCCTGCCTTCCGACACTCCCCGGGGTGGAGTGACGGGCAGGTATGCAGACTCGCCTAACAAGGTGAGGAAGGGTTCTTGGTGCAACCATACACCTCCCCTTTCAGTTCTGCTTCCTGTCCTGTTACACCAGCCCCCAGAGTAAACCAAATGCTAATATTCACCATCCTCCTACCTCCCGACACTCCCCCTGGTGGAGTGACGGGAAGGTATGTAGACTCGCCTAATAAGGTGAGGAAGGGTTCTCGGTGCAACCATACACCCCCCCTTCCAGTTCTGCATCCTTCCAGTTCTGCATCCTGCCAGTTTACACCAATCCAGGTTAACCTTAAATCAATCCCCCCCCCCCCTTTTTTTTCCTAAAAGAAGGGAAGGTTCACCTAGAACTGAAAAATCTAAAGCCTTAAACATAATCCAAAACTGAATTTAAACCTAAACCTTATCACCTAACCCTAACATAAGGTAATGTATACCTAAACTTAACCTTAAACACTACCCCTTTCAACAGAAAGTAATATATACCTAACCTCTATCTTAACCCTAACCTTAACCACTCCCCCTTACAACATAAGGTAATGTTCACCTAAACTTAACCACTTCCTCTTCTAACCCCCTTTCAGTTCTGCTTCCTGTTCTGTCACACTAGCCCCCTTGAACACAGCTTATCTTGGGCCTAAGCCTGACCTCAATCCGGACTTAAACTATTTTTCTTTATGTACAGTCACTATCCCTGATGGAGGCCTTAACTTTAAGTCTTGAACTCAACCAATTTAAAAACCCAATCCCGGGTTTAAGATCTACCGAACAAGGCAGTACTAAGATACATGCGTCGGCCCGTGCATTCCTTGGATCTCCATTCAACTGCCGAGCCGTCGGGCGAAGGCGGGAAGATTCATGAGTAAATTCATGTACCTAAACCGAAACTTAACCAGAAAAAAAACTTACCGCCCGGTCCATCTCCACCCTAACTTCCATGCTGACACAGAGGCCGTATGCTACGGATCCTGGCGTGGCCCCGCTTGGCCTACCGGGTTGGGAAGATCAGTGGCCCCTTCTACCACCACCGGCCCATGCCGAGGAACTTTTGGATCCGGCACGGGATTCGGACTTGGGAATGGGAGCTGCCTTCCTCTTGGACCCGGGCCCCGTGCTGCAGACCAAGGGTGTCCCAGACCCTGTGTCTTATCCTAACCACAAACACTCCCCACGTGTGCTGCTCCGGCTAGATACTCGATCGACCCGGGAGCAGGCATCACGGGCCCCTAAACCACGAGTTTGCCCCGCCGCGGACCAGGGGACTCGGCCTCCCTTCTGGCCACTCCCCAAGCCCCAGAGGGCTCGGAACATTGCGTTTACAGATACGCTGGCCCACTTGGATTCGGGGGAGGGGACTCTGGCGTTGCCCGACCGTTCCTCAACTCCCTTAGCACTTGCGCCCTCCCATCGGGGCACGGGTATAGATCTGGTGACCGGAGTTGAGGGCCGGCTGGGCTCCCGGATTGGAGGGGGCGAGCTCGCCGCTGGGCTCGCGCCTAAGGCTGGGCCACCTATATGGGGGCTGCCTCGGGTGTCTGCATCTGGGCCGGCGGGTTCCCCTCCTCGATCCATCCAGCCCTTGGTCCTATTGGACCCTATGCCCTTCCACCTATGCCCCAACTTCGACCTGGGGACGGGGGAGGAGAGCCTGCTGGACTCCCGGATTGGGGAGGGGGAGCTCACCACCGAGATCACACCTGAGGGACGGTCGCCCCTTGGGGGGCCTCCTCGGGTGTCGATGTCGGGGCCTGCGGGCTCCCCTCTCCCTTCCACTTCGGGGACCAGTGGGAGTGTGGAGATGCTCCTCGGCCTTCTGGGAGGGGAGGGGGGACCCTGCACAGGGGTCTCACAGAGGTCACTGCCGTCGTTCGGCGGGTCGCCTCCTGGATTGGGGCCGGGGCCTGCTGGCCCTTCCCCTCCCTCTCTCCTCTTCCTCGTCAGAGACCCATGATAACATGAGGGTACTCATTGACTTACTCAATGAACAGGAGACTGGCCCGACCCGACGGGGGGAGGCTTCCCTGGGGGACACTGTCTCGTCCTCGGATTCAGAGGGTCCTATACGGCCCCCACCATGGCTACCCATTAGATACCGGGTGGAAAAACAAAAAATCGCCGCCTGGACGCTGGAATTGGGTGAGGGGAGGGTGGTCATGCTGGGGGACTCCAACCTATCCAGGATACCCGAATATGACTGCCCCTGGTTGGAGATCCACAGTTTCCCTGGGGCTCAGATTCACCACCTTGGGGGGCTAATTAAAAAACTTGGCCCCCACCCTCTGGTTCAGAAGGTGGTTTTGGCTGTGGGCCTCAACAACTGCCTCAGGTTAAATGAGGTCACAACTATTAAAAAACAGTTGCAGCAGCTCACGGCTGTGACACAGAAAATTCCCCTTAGCAGAGATCTTTGTACCTATCAACCAGTATTCCGGCCACCTTCCATCCGCTGCTCAACACCGCCTGGACCAGCTAAATAATATCAGGAATAGCTCTTTGGAGTTGACTGCAAGGATCCGGTGTATTGGACTGGGGCCACCACCTCTCGCATTTTAGAGAGCTGGTTGGCCCAGCTAAACTAAAGATGGGGGGATTGAGATCTCTCACCCCCACATAGTCCAATGTCCTCAACCTGTCCCTTACATATACTCTCTCCGGTCCCGAGCTTGCCCTGTTGGAGAAGGGCTTATTTTTTATCCCAACTCCACTGGGAACAGACATGGCCGAGCTTAGACGAGATGTCTCTAATTACCACCGGAGGCTAAAGCTTCTTAATTACATTGACTTCACTGGGGGCTCTAAGTCGGGACTGTTCGCTGAGCCCTCCAACTGGGAACCCAATTGGGACCGGTTGGCGGGCCCAGTGAAGGAGACAATAGAGGGAGACCTGCGGGCCTTGAAAAAGATCCCGGGGAGACGGAGGGGGATGGGTGGGGATAACCTGACGGCGGAGGAGCGCGGGGCATTGGCGGGACTTAGAGGTAACCCGGACCTGGTTCTAAAACCAGCAGACAAGGGGTCCAAAATAGTGATCCAGGACAAAGCCCAGTATTCCACAGAGGCACTGTGGCAGCTCCAAAATACCAGACATTACGTCCCTCTGACAAAATCTATACAGCTCGAGACACAGGCCAATATCAGAGAAGTGGTCAGAGACCTGTACAACAGCAAATATATCTCAGCTAAACAGAGGGCGTACCTGTCGGGTTCGGACTCCCCACGGGTCCGTAAGTTTTACCTTCTTTCCGAAGATTCATAAGGATCCGGGGACGTGGACAATTCCACATCAGGTACCCCCCGGCCGCCCAATAGTATCGGACTGTGGGAGTGAATCCTACCAGATTGCGGAGTACCTGGAGCACTACTTGAACCCCTTGTCCACCCAACATCCGAGTTACCTCAATGATACATATGATTTCATCCAAAAAATTAGAACTGTCCACTTACCTGCCAGTGCCCTCCTCTTCTCCCTGGATGTGGATGTACTATATACAAATATAGACACAGGCCTCGGACTCCGGGCCGTGAGACGGGCATTCGAGGCCAATCCGGATCTTACCAGACCGGATGAGGCCTTGATGACGTCTGGAATTGGGACTTAGGTGTAATGACTTTGAGTTTGACTCCAGAGTTTACTTGCAGACGCATGGGACTGCGATGGGCAAGAGGTTCGCTCCCTCGTACGCCAATATCTACATGGCGGACTGGGAGCTTACGGTGCTGCCCAAGTGCCCCAAGAAACCGCTCGTCTAACGGAGATACTTGGATGACGTGTTCGGAGTCTGGACTCACTCGGCGACGGAGTGCCGCCGGTTTGTCCAGATTCTGAACCAGCATCATCCAAGTATCTCAGTAAAGGACAATCTGCAGCCAGAACGAATCGAATTTTTGGACACTGAGGTTTTTAAGATATTTGTTGTAGGTACGGACCCGGGAAAGGAAGGCTTGGCAACCAAAGTGTTTTTTAAACCCACCGACACTCACGCCCTGCTCCACAGGACGAGCTATCACCCGAGGCGTTCATAGAGGAATAGTGAAGTCCCAGTTATTGAGATTCAGCAGAATCTGTACGAGGATCGAGGATGTGCAGACGGCCACCAAGATCCTCTTCAGAGTCCTGAGGACAAGGGGATACAGCAGGACCTTCTTGCGCTCCATCAGGACGGAGGTCCAGAGCCCAGAGGGACTGGGCCGACCGCCTGGTGGAGCGCAACCAGGTCCTTCCCTGGTCCCCTTCGTTACAACCTTCACACCAGCCTCTTTGAGCATGGGCAGTGCCATACGGAAACACTTTCAGGGACTCAGTCAGGCCATCGAGCCATTGCAAACTATAAAACCATCATAGCATTCCGGAGGAACACAAACCTAAAGGACCTTTTGGTCCATGCCTCACTCCAGGGTGGAAGGCCAGCAACTAGGAACCCTCACTTTCGAACTTCCAAGTTCCTCTTCAACCCGCACGCGAGTCTCGGGGCCCCGATTCGCCAACTCTTCCACTTAGTCGGCGAATCTGGTGTACGCTATTCGCTGTGCGGCTTGCAAAAAAATAAATATTGGACAGACCATAAACACACTCCACCTCAGTCTTAAACAACATCTATATGCAATAGACCGGAGGCCCCATGCCCTATATACCCACTTTCGGGAACATGGGAGAGAACATTTGGAGATTTCGGGCCTGGAGTCCCGGATGGGTTGGTCTGGCCCCCAGAGGTTGCGGGCCGAGAGGGAGTGGATCCGGATGCTGGGAACGGCAATGCCGTCTGGCCTTAACGAGATCCCATAGAACTCTCGGAATTGTGGGTTCTGTACACTGAACTCCTGGATGTTCCGCAGCTCTTGTGCCCGTGCATCACTTCGGTCCGCCACTACGGGGGCGAAGAAAAACTAACGAATAATCCTAAACCTATACCCTAAAACCAAAACCGAAATCCTAGGACGATAAATCACACAAATTAACCTTAAAACAGGAAGTAAATTTAGGCTTATTTTTCTTCCAACAGAAAATAAATAGAAGAAACGGCATTAGATTAAGAGATGACAATGCCATACTCCGCCTTCCAGACAGGAACACGGATGATGTTTAACCTTCTTAGAGCCCATCATCACCTGGGTTTCATCAGAGCAGGGGCCAGGACAGATAACGTCCCAAGAGCCTTGGGGAGGATCCGGACCTATCTGGCTGAGGTAATCTCCCCGGCCGCCCCCAGCGCAGCCACAGCAACCCTGCTGCGAGGGAGCGCGACGAACTGGCTACAGACCAACCTTCAGATTTTGGAGGAGCACTATGAGGCCATGGTGGCCACAGTGAAGGGGGAGCTTCTACGGTTAGGGGAGTTCGACCATCAGCAGGCTTGGCAGGTGGCAACCAAGTGGAGAATTAAAAAATACAAACCGGTGCATCTGGAGGCCATAAATGGGGCCGCGGACGATCTTGAGGAAGTGGGTTGGGCGATCAACCGGTTTCCAAAAAAGCAGACCCCACCACTCTCTCTCTCCCGACTCCCCTAAAACGGAGGGGACCCAATCCCCCTCAAAAATCCTCTGAGGGACCGGCTGGACCCTCACGAAGACTCCCCCCTCTCATGCCCAACAGGGGGCGGGACCTTCCGGATAAGACGAGGCAGCAGCAATCACCACCGGAGCTGCCACTACGGAGGGGACTGCAGGCCCCCATTGTGGATCTAATATCACCACCCCAGGAATCCAGACCCCCCCTTCAGATCACTATCACCGACCCCAGCACACCACCCCGGATGGACACATCCCAGGATAGGACCCCCCTTCACACCCCGACTCTCAACCTGGTGCCCCTATCCCAAAGGGCAACACCCCGGAGATTCATAGCTACCTTTCAGGCCCCTATCACTAGCCCAGGAACCCCACCCCGGAGGGTGATATCCCAAGACATAAGGGCCCCCCGTCAAACCATGGATATGATGTAATGAAAATATGATATATAATATAGTAGGTTAAGAATAGAATAAGAATATACACTTATTAATCCCCAAGGGGAAATTAGTTCTCTGCATTTAACCCATCCTTAGTTATTAAGGAGCAGTGGGCTGCGGTGAAGCGCCCGGGAAGCAACTAGGGGATCAGTGCCTTGCTCAAGGACACTTCGACTTGCAACTAATGGGGAGAGCGGGGATCGAACCCACAACCCTGCGGTTGCAGGACGGCCCTCTTACCCCACTGAGCTAAAGCCACGAGATATGAGATATAATATGCTGTATGATATAATATAAATTAGAATATGGTATAATATAGGATATATAAAAATAAAACATAAAATTAATTAACTTCTTGGTTTGGTTTAATTTGGGAGGGCATTAGAGTTTAAACAGTGGGGAATAGTTAAGTTCTCGGGCCCAGTGGTTTATTTTGAAAAAAACGTAGGGTATTTCTATGAATACTTAATATAGGGGAGGTTTTGATCCGCACTTCGAGATGGTTTAGAGGGTAGATAGGGACACGGGGTAATTATATATATTTAAAAAAATTCAATTCCATTTATTTTAGCTCAACTTAATAGACCAATTGGACTTGGAATACTTGGCAATTAATAGGCCGTCCTTCCCGGGCGGTCTAAATAAATTGGTGAGTTATTTTTTATTTTTATGGGGGTAAAATCAAATTAATTAATTTAAATTAATCTTTTTATAAGGTACATAAGTGATCATTTCGAAGATAAGATGCTTAAATTCCCCCAAACAACGAAACACAGGGTTGATTAACTGATGACTAAACGGTTTCTAAAGCCATGTAATAAAACCCGGAGAAGGTTCATTCGATCCTTAAACAATTAAAAAGAAACCTTTTATTATAATTTCATAACATTTTACTCTAACCTCACCTTCTCAAGCCCTCCTACTCACCATATTAATTTCAACCCTCTACCACTCTTCTAGAAATAGTCAACCTCTTGAAAACCCTCCCCCCCCCTCCTCCCTTTTCCTCCTTTCTCTTCTCCCCCGGGCCTGCAGATCAATATGTATGTGTATGAATATGCATATTAAAGCATTGGTGGATAGATATGTGGGTACACACGTACCTGGTACACTTAAAAGCACGCTCCAAACAATTTTTTTTTTTTCATAAACATCTTATTGGCAGAAAAACGTTTTAAAATTACTCCCGCATTAGGCCATGGATTCACAGGGATTTACGCACAGACACTTAGACAGTGCACACGTTACATTAATAATAACCATCAGGAGTGTAAGATTGTTTACATGTGTGATGAAAACATTCACACTGACACTTAATGTTATTTAGTTTCCTTGAGAAACAGGGATAAAAGGAGGGAGTGATGTATTTCCTTCCACAGGGATGCTGAATGGTAATAAGTGATATTAAATGTGTTGTACTATGTTTGATGTTTACATAGAGGGTAAAAATAAAAAGGGCTATTACATGGTTGTTTATACTATTGGGTAAGTATAAAAGGAGGGATTGTTAGGTTGTAATAGTTTATTTAAATTTTGCACATGTACAGAGGAAGTCTTATGCTTTACATTAATACATATAGAAAGATATTGTAATTGGAAATATTAGGGAGAATATTGATATTGTTGTTAATGTGTTATGAAGCATAGGGGAAATGTTTACTCAATGTATATGTCAATAGCAAGAAGTAATGTTATGTATGTGCATGGAGTGAATGTTAGTTTAGTATTTCAGAACTGTCAGAGCCGGTTGGAACCCGTGAAGTGACTTTAATGCAAACAATAACAGACGGGACTTTTATTGTGAAAATACTTGTTTAATGACTTGACTGGAAGTGACATTTTGACCCGGGGTTCAGTGACATTCGACCTCTCCGGACGGTTATCCAACGAGAAGATGTTAAAGGCTTGACTAACCATTGAGAGTAGGTGATTGGCTGATATGCAACTAACACACGTCGCATTGGGGAAATCGTTCTTTTCGTCTTGATGCTGGTTAGGCAGCAACACCTGTTTCCTTGGAGCTTGTACCTAGCCTGCATCACCACGAAACCCACGATCGTTAGCTTTTGGTTATTTGTTAAACTTTCGTTAATACTCCTTGCCATTAGTGTTAAACTTGATTCACCGCATTCTAGTCCTGATTTCCATCGAGCGCGAGAGGCCTCCCATCATAACTCACTCTTTAGTACCAAGAAAGACAAGATTGACAGCACTGTGAGCCAATAGGATACAGAAAGGTGTCGCCATTTGTGAAACCCGATACGCTGAAATTGAACTTCCTTACACCCAACTTTCACATCATCAACACATCTACGGTATAATTTTAAAAGACGCAGATACATACAGTGAACATATAAGGCGATGAAGTGATTAATGTTGCTGTGTACTTGGGCTCATATCTCTGTGATGCTTTGGTGCAGAATAATTCTGTAAAGATATTTAGAATCTGTGTGGAGTACTCTTGCTTTCCGATAGTACCGAGCTAAGTGTCGAGTGGGCCGACTCCTGAACATTTTGATTATGATATTTTAATTATCATCTTAGTTGGGGTTTGAGTTGTGTTGAAATGGCTTTCTGATTCTTATAGCCCAAGTTGTATTCTTTCATTTGATCAACAACATCATTATAGTTGCTCATGTTTATTATAATGTTTTACAAAGTATAAGCACAATGTCAATAACGGGGCTCAAGTAAAAATATGATCAAACATAAATAAAAGTGGTTGTGTGATTTCAGAAAGGTTTGTTTAAATTTGGCGCCACTAAATTAAGTGGCCAAAATATATGGAATTATGTCGCTATGTTGGTATTGCCACACATTCTACCATGTCTCTCTTCCCATAATAAGTCACCAAGATACCAAACTGGAAAACTGAGGCTACTTCCTTCATGCGCCTAGGAAAATGCTAGGACTGCATTCTGCATCGACATCAGAAGGAGAGCTCTCTGTATCCCCCCCCACCCAGTCTGTTTTGTTATGATGGGCCATTACTTCACAGCAGCATCAGCCAATCTCCAGAATGGAATCAGTGATGTGCTAAAGCCTTTTGTACCATGTTTTCTCTGTGCATTAATAATTCAGCCACACTTTAAAACGAAGAGTTTATTTCAGTCATTTTTTAGGGTGAAATTAAGAAACTGCAACATGTGTTGTTGTGTCTGGATGAGAGCAATGAAATTATTACAATTTCATGGTTCAACTAGGGTGCAGATTGGGAGAAGGAGTTTAAACTTAAATTTATCTTCCTGGGATATGTCGGTTAGTCAGTGCCAGCCTCCCACAGAGGGTGCTTGGGTAATGATCACCCAGGGCTAACTGTTAATTCACAGCAGATTGCAGCCATATTGGGGGAATCACAGAGATTGAAGTTTAATTGTCCTTTGCATATTCACTTCCTCCAGATACCAGTTTCTCAGCTCAAACACCATCTCATTCATAGGTAAAAATAGTTTTTAGATTGTTTTACGAAAACAATCGTGCTGAACAGCATTAAAAGCAAATGGAAAACACAATTGTTACAAAAGTTTCTATTTTTTCTAGTGCACTAGTATTCAGAGTATGCAGTACTTTGCCTGATGCCATTTCACTTTATAGGAGGTGCAGATCCACTTCACTACATGGTATTTCCACCTGCGCGCGACTGCATATTGGAAGAAGTCTGCAGATCTCTGGGCATTTTTTGGGCTAATTAAAAATGATACGAGGGTTGGAGAAGATAAATGTGCTTCAATAGTCTTGTCAAACACAGGCCTCTAAAATATAATTCAATTCAGTTTATTTTGTATAGCGCGAAATCACAAATTCACCTCAGAAGGTTTTACAATCTGTACAAATACGATATCCCTGTCTCAGGACACCATATGGGATCTGGAGAAACGCCCCAAAAAACAAAAAAAAGGAAGAAACCATCAGGAGAGCAACAGAGGAGGATCCCTCTCCTCAGATGGACAGAAGCAATAGAGGTCATGTGTACAGATGCCATACCTGCAAACTTGTCACCTTTCGGTGAAATTCGCCGTTTTTAAATCAGGTCATCCATGTGAATCGTGTAGATCCGAAGAGCTTTTGTTTGGCGGGGGTCAACTGGCAGGCCGGCGTTTATGAGATTGGAGTGAGACACGGAGAAGATGTGATGTGGTGATCTTCGCAATAAAACATCTTTGATGGGACGTGTCGCGTCTTGGCCAATCAACGTTAAGATGTCGACAGCGTTCGGGGGGGGGGGGGGGGGGGTTCGGGTTAGCTTGAGTGTCAGCCCGCTACTACTGCAGTCATGCTGCACGGTGTATCGAGACGAACAAGTTATCCGTACCTCAAAAACAATATGATTTCGCAGATATTTTTGTATCAATACTTCAATAAGAGAGCGCACGATCAGAGCGCATGCGCTGCTCCGCGTCATGCTGTTTGCACAGCTCTCACAGCGAGTGGAGTCACGTGGCGGAGCTTTTCGGACGGTAGAAATGATTCCAGAAGTGAAATATTTAAGTACTTTGTCTCCAATGCAGACAGTCTGTAAAGTTATGCAACTCTACAGCTGCTCATACTGAAGGAACTCTGTATCATCTGGTCAGATACAGATAAACGGCCACATAGCCGTGTATATTCAATGCTATGCTGGCACCATGTAGTTTCATTAATATTGTACTGTAGACTTATACTAATATTACTGCTATTTGTCAAGTGTTGAAAAAGTTGGCAAAAAGTGAACCATACAGATGTTTTATTTATTACCATTATAGATAAATATACTAGTATCGTATTTATGGTATCATATCGAATTCTGGTATCATGATATTTATGGCACTTATCGTGTCAACGTTATAATGTTGGTATCGTGACAACCAGGTAGAGGCAGAATAGACTCAAGGAACAGAGTAATGGCTCAGCAGAGCACACGAGTCCTTGAAGACTTGTTCAGGCCAAAGAAATGAGGCCAGGCCCAAGGATGCAGCGGCAAGTAGCCAGGACCGGCTTCAGAGACAGCAAAGTGCAATGGACCCTATGAGCCAAGAAGACAAAGACTCGGGAAGAAGTAGAGTTAGTAATGTGCAACGAAGAGACGTAATTTCATCCATAGAGAGAAGACGACAGAGGGGCTCAGTGTATCCTAAACCATTCCACCAGCACCCTATAGCAGCATATATGGGACTGGACAAAGGTAAACCTGAGCCAGCCCTAACTATATGCACTATTAAAGAGGAAAGTCTACTCTTAAATGTAGTGACTCTGCTCCCCGGACTGAAAGTCGACACTGGTTCCATAAAACCTTCACATAAATGGTGAGCACTAACAAATTTCCCTGCATAACATTAAAATGTAGTTAATTCTTTAAATATTTGTGTACACCGTAGATGAATCTCCTGTCAAGTAATCAATCTGAATTGCAATTTGTTTTAATCCAACTAATCAGTATACATCATACGTCTACCCCACCAACGTTTATTAAAACAGATGAATTATATATGTAGGCATAAGAGTTTTTGTTGCGTTTACCCTGCCTGGCACTCTATTCCAGCTTCCAGTTACCAGCTATTATCCACATGTACCTTCCATCAAACTATTTTTTTCGCAGTATACCAACTCCAATTCTTAACATACTCTTCGCCAAATTGTTGTTGATACTACAGTGAATCATTACATGCCAACGCGACTGCTTTCCTTTCTCACCAGCCTGTTAACCCCTCGAACCAGCTACATGCACTCTCATAAACCTGCTCAGCTCAACTGTTCCCAGTGAAGCAAAACTAGTTTATAACCCACTAAATATGCGCGTGCACGTATCTGGTATATGCAAATGTAAAAAATATATATAATTTGTTTTAATAATAATTAAACAAGTATATTAAATAAGTGTTAAAAAGGTGTATGTGGTTTGTATGTGTTGTTTTAGTCTTTTATAAGTCCTTTTCCTGGGCCTTTATTATCAATATAGGGCTGTTTTTTGAGGGAGGAGGAGGAGGAGGAGGGGGGAGATTAAATAAGTATATTAAATAAAAGTGTATGTTATTTGTATGGGTTGTTGTTTTAGTCTTTATAAGTCCTTTTCCTGGCCTTTATTATCAATATATGGCTGTTTTTGAGAATTAGTAGTGTTGCAGGAGTGTGGCCTAAAACTTGTTGAAAGACAGGGTGTCTGCATGTGGCCTGATGCTGGGAGGAGGAGGGGGGGAACT
The DNA here is from genome assembly GCF_029220125.1 of Pseudoliparis swirei. Lineage (NCBI taxonomy): Eukaryota > Metazoa > Chordata > Actinopteri > Perciformes > Liparidae > Pseudoliparis > Pseudoliparis swirei. Next base: position 19,940,411 of record NC_079403.1, read on the forward strand.
TATGTTAATGTCCGCTGACAAGCACAGGAAAGCCGGCACCATATATGGTATATTAAATAAGTGTTAAAAAGGTGTATGTTATTTGTATGGGTTGTTTTAGTCTTTATAAGTCCTTTTCCTGGGCCTTTATAATCGATATGGCTGTTTTTTTTTTAGAATTAGTAGTGCTGCAGGAGGGTGGCCTACAACTTGTGGGAAAGACAGTGAGTGTGTTTACATGATGGTATAATTCGAATCTTGCTTTAGTCGGACTATGCTATCTTTTGGGGGATCTGCTATTATCCCAATATACATGGCAGTGAGTAATTCGAATCATTGGCCGAAAGCATGTCATATCCGATACGATAGGTGGCGCTGTTTTCATTACAACTCGTGGTGATACAGCCATTTCCGCTTGACCTCTTCACCACCACCAACAACAACCAACAACAAAATAAGCATACATTCTGTCTGCTCTTCGGTCCAGAAATGTGTGGTGGCTCTTGTGTTCTCCATAGCGTTCTTTGTTTGTTTTCTGCCGGCCAGGCTCCCGGCATTGACAACTTATCGTCTCTTTCGACTTCCGGGTCACGACATGCGAGGGAGGGAGGGAGGAGGGCGGCGGGATCTCAAGCATGCGCAAAGACGCAAAGTCCAGTTCCTAATCCAATTCACTGTTACATGCCGTGATAGTCGAATTATCAACCGGATCGGATCGAGTTATCCAGGGGTGTTAATGGGATCGTAGTCGGACCGCACATAGTCGAACAAAGGTGTTTACATGAGACGGATAATTCGATTTCAATCCGACTTAGCCAGTTATTCGAATACATGTAAACACGGACAGTGTGTCTGCATGGCCTGAGGCTGGGGGGAGGAGGAGGAGGGGTGCATGTGTTGATGTCCGCTGACAAGTACAGGATAGCCTACTGCTCCAGAATCAATGCATTTAGAATCAGAATCGAGTGCATGTAAAATTAGAAGCTCCTCCAGAATGACTTTACAGACATCACTACTTTTGTGGTCTCCTCGTGTGACGTAGCAGAAGGCCTAAATATTCATAATCACTGGATCATTATTATTCTTGGATTACAAATTCCATGATCCACCTGTAATATGTCTGGCACAGCCCAGAAACAGCCAGACGTACTCACACACACGTACATAATTGGTGCAGGGAGGGGTGTTTTCCGTCATATTTGATTCGTTGACAATGACATGAGCTGTTATTGGTGCAGATGTTGTGCCAGACATTCAAATTATTCTTGTATGGCATGCATAGGCCGTGAATTAAAAAAAGGGGAACATTTATGTTTTGTACAGTCAAAAAAAAAAAAAAAAACATGTGCACAATATTTTAAAACATATTTTTTTCCGGAACTTTGGAAAATGTTTACAACTTTAAAACCTTAGTTTACCCTCCGTCAATAAAAATAACTTCGCAAATGGTTGCTGACGCCATCTGATCAGTTTAAAAGTTGGAAGAATGTTGGCTTTTAAACATGTACACTTGCAGACACTAGCCCCTTCTGTCACGGCGGGATTTAGGGTGGACCCAAATGCACGACTCAGGAGACAGACAATGCTCTTAAAGATCTTTTACTTAAAGTCTTTGTCAAGAACGGAACAGACTGAATAAACAACCCAAACAGTGGACCGCTCAAGGGCTTGGTCTGAGAACACAAAACAATCTGGCAGAGGACAAGTGGAAGTGAGGGAGCTAAATAGTGAGGGACTAATGAGGGGATGGGCTGCAGGTGAGAAGGGCGTGAGGACCAGGTGAAGGGAATGAGGGACTAACGAGGTGATCAGAGGCAGGTGAGGGGAGTTGGATTGACGAGATGGGAAGCAGGATCTGGAATGACAGGATAGTTAGTGACCGGATGAAAACAACTAATACAAAAAGGAAGGTGGGGAGCTAAACTGTTACACCTTCAAACAAGCTGACGGGCACATCAGAAAAGTAAAGGCCTGGAATGCCACATTTCCCTCAGCTGTCACTAGAGATAATACGACTCGCCTGCTGTCCCCTCTCTTCCAATAGTTACACCCTTTATATAGAAGGGTTGTCCGATGGCTGCCTGGGTTTCGCGATGTGCTTATTGTACTCTTGTAAAGGGTTCCCTAAAAAAATGCTGCGATAGTCACACCCTCGTCTCTGATAGGCCTGGTGCATGCTTTTGAAGCCAATCAAAACACTCCCGCCCCCTCTTTAACGACTACATCTGACACCATCAAACAGGATAAGAAACATTTATCTAAAAAATGAAACTGTTCTAAAGAAGGTGCGCGTTGTGTACAATAAACGTTGGGTATGGCTCGATTACACAACTCTCCCATATGGCGACTGATATAGCTCAGGGTTTTTGACGTGCTATTTCAACATCCCTACAGTTTGGTCATTAGTGGTCCGAAAATATGACTTTAAGGCCATTGCTACAGACACCCACAAAGTATAGAGGATTTGTAGATAGTAAACACTTTAAGACCCCAAGCTCCTCAAAGGCTAAAACCCATAGGATTGTTAATCAGTGGATGATCTTTTAAGTTTCTCATAAACATAACCACCTTTTATAACCCTTATTTTTATAAAACCTTTTTACCTCTTGTTCTTTTTACGATTTTATTTTTGTATTCTTTTTTACTCTGAATTGTGACCAACTGAATGCATTTCTATGAACTCTTTTTACTATTTGATTTTTGTATTCTTTTTTACTCTGAATGTATAACTGACCAACTGAATGTATTTCTATGACCCCAGTAGTACCTGTTTTTTTACCATTCTACAAAATGTTGTGAATTGTTTTATCATGAACTACCTTGCGTGTCCCCATGTTGTGAATGAACTGATCATTCTTTTTAAACAAAACTGGTATCCACTCATCTTCTTTATATTTAAGTTTTTAACTTGTTCTTTTTTCTTCCTTTTTTTTGTACCAAAAGAAGAAACAAACACTATTTATCAACACATTTTAACAATTTGAACAACAAGATTAACAATTTTATCCTTTCACATTCAACCATCTATCCCGCATCTTATGGACTACATGCATTGATGTCTTAACTGCATATAACCACGGATTAAATGTTACAAAATGTTAAAATAAATAACAATAAAGTTTTTTGTTTTTTCAATGGCTTTTTTCTCCTCAACTGTGTAAAATAATAAGGGAATACAATGTTTTTTTATCACTTAACTAGGAGTAGGCACACTATTATTAGATATTTAAATACTTAAAAGTGTCACTGAATCATTTAAATTAAAATGATTTCTAAGCCATCAGATTGAGTTGACAAATGTCATCACAAACTGTATAAATGTCATTATTTATAAAAACTTGTTCCTTTACAGGGTTTGTTAGGTCAGACCTGTATTTATGAATTTCAAATGAATCTGCTGCCCATTTGAGTTGTTTAGGTTGTCCCTCATCTCAAGAATCAGTGACATACAGCTATGGCGCCAGCTATCCTGTATTTGTCAGCTGCCATGAACACATGCCGCCTCTTCAGATTGCACATCTGTAACACGCTCCTGTCACCCCCGGCACCAAGGAATGAACACACTTGGGGTATTGTTCGTAAAGTTATTTATTGTTGGTGGCAGACTGTGCCTATGCTCTCTTGTCCTGCGCCTCCATCCGTATTGCACCTAATATAGGGAAGAGACACACAACATCTGATCCCCTGCAGCTGAGGCCAATTAGGCCTCTTCTCAGCACCTGTTCACTGAGCCACTTCCCACTCCACTCCGCAGCGGAGCCAAATTATCCAAATGGTGATACTGCAAGACAAGTTATTCTTCGTTGTGAAGAAGCTCATTGGATGGCATATTGAACACTATAGAGCTAAGGAAGTGGAACTTATTGAGCCACAAGAACTACAGTGGCAGACTACAATATTGCAGTGATGCATCTTGTCACATTGAGAAGATATATATGTTGAGAGGGTGAGGTCTTTGATTGCAATAAGTTATTTTAATAAGTGGGGGAAACAAAAGCCAGACTCATGCACTACTATTGTGTTCTTAATCAAAAGGCGTTCTTCATCATGAGCCCTTTAAATACTTACAGTAGGGACATCAATTCTGAGAACACGCAACAGTGTGTGGAGTTTTTTTGTGGTGATGATTGTTAACCGTCACTTGCAACACACCTATACATCTGCCCTTTTTAAAAGCAGTTAAGTGGTTGTCTTGGTGAAAACCATTGGCTCAAGTGGAATTAACCTATCAGAGCTTACAAAATCAAACATTCAAGTTCTTTCATATTTACCCAAGTTTACTGCAGATTTCCTTTCACTCCACCCCATCTTAGCATTAATTATTTACACTCGGTTGTCATTATTTGCTCCACCTCAAACAGTCTACCTATAACTAATTATTCCACACATTATCCTACTTCAAGGAGGTAGAGAGCCCAATCAGAAATGTGTCAATGATATTTCTAGAGGGGATTGCATCACATGTTGAAACTTACTAATTGCTTGTAATCTCTTTTCAGACTGGGGTAGAGCAACATTGAACAAACTGACACTTCCAAATGGCATACCAGTGTCACCAGATGACCTTCACAGCAAGATAAAGACTGCCTTTGGGTTAAAGGGCAACCTCAGACTGCAATACATTGCCCAATATTTTGGCAATGACTTCTTCAATCTGAATCCTACCACTGAACTTCAGGATTTGGGCGCAATCACGGTGATCCACCTGTAAACAAATCCACCTTTTGATCAGTGACACTGAGACCACATCATCTAATTATTTTTCACTTGAGTCTGATGACGGTGTTTCCTTGGCATGAAAAGTCACAATAATACTCTCATCTCCTGAGTCTGTCATCTTGAACAAATCAGTTGCCACAAGACTTTCTGATTTCCTAATTGTCATATGACATAAAGCTCCAGCAAGCAAAGGGTAAGTGCCATGTGAGCCACATGATGTTGGCAGTCAGCTCCTGAAGGAAGTGTGATATCCTGAACAGACTATCAGAATAAATGTACGAGTACGAAGACTACATGTCTGTACAGTTGCAGAGGACCTCATCAAATAGCACCATTGTTTGAAAGAACCTGGCTCATTCAATGGCTGCTATGGGTGTCGACTGGTTAGCAAACCTTGTCAAAGGGACACAAAAAACATCCCAGATTCTAATGTTGGACATAATGTAATTATCATAGTTTAGCTAGCACTCTCTTCAGTATTAGCTTACGTCGTTTGCTCTATCATTTTCACCTGCCCACTCTACTGCACTCACCAAATCAGCTTATTCAGTTCACCTGTTAGTCACACCCATCTCGTCAGCTCTATCACACTCACCTGCTGCACCTACTTCCTCTAGTGTATAAGCCCCAGCTTCACTCACACTCACTGCCAGACCCTCCAGCAACTACCGTCAGACAGGTTCGAGGCAGTTCTAAGTGGGTGCCGCAACCCTCGAAACTCAGACGTTAGCTACGTTAGTTAGCCCGATCCCACCCGTAGCCTTAGCCAATGCGGACCAGCTAGACGTGCTATTTCCTAGCAGCCGGATGGGTGGCTAACTAGTTGAGGCAATAATAAGGCTTAACAGATTCGTTTCCAACCGGTTTTCCTCCAATGACACACGTGCTGAGAAACACATTGGCAGCTCCATAGTCAGCGTTATATGCATCCCCTCGGGCCAGACTGCAATCTTTTAAATTACTGGCTAAAGATAAATGTAAATACCGTAAGATTGTAATACACATCCAAGGTAATAACTCGACTACGCCGGTCGGAGGTCACTAAAATTATTGTGGAATTGTTGTGTACTTATGCCAAGACAATGTCGAACCTCGTAATTTTCTATGGCCCTCTCCCAAATTTAATCAATATTGACATGTCGCATTCAACCGCTGGTTGTCGAGGTGATGCCCAGCAAACAATGTGGGCTACGTAGTGAAAAGGTCCAGAATCCTCAACGTCCCGGACTCGAGGAAAATCAGTAATCAGGATCTGATGAACAGTTAACAATATTTAATGGCAAGAAGTTTAACAAACATCAGATACATGTGGATGACAGAAAGACAAAACTGTTGCACCTGGTGGCGCGATCAAATGTGCCGAGGCAGACGTGTGCGTGTATGAATGTAGTGTTGTGTAGTTTCTTCTTTCGCTGCGCCTCCCACCAGATAAATGGGAGTGCCAACATGACTGTCAGGCACGCTGCAGCGAGACAGAGCTTGGCAGAGGTGATCTCCCCTCCTTTCTTTGCTCTGGCACTCTGCTTACGTTCCACAGTCATCCTGGTCGATGGGTTCTGCTGGTGGTTCTGAAAGTACACAATGGGTTAAGTGGTGCCACTTGGTCTTGCCATGTCCTCTTACCTGAAGCGAGTGGGAAGTCTTTGCGACGACTTCAAACGGGCCTGTCCACCTGGGTTCAGTCCACTTCCTCTTGTGTAATTTCAGCCTCAACCAATCAAGAGGGTCTATCGGGGTCACGTTTCCTTCCTTTGGCACTTTCTCAGATCTAATGATCTGACGGGAGAGAACTTTGATCTGGTCGGACAATTTACCAAAATATTCTTCCTCTTCTACTTGGTAAATGTCTAACACAGGAATCTCTCCCAGCTCTCTCCCTGGGCTGGGCATCAGTCTTCCTGTCATTGGCTCATGAGGGGAGTGGAAAGTATCGCTCCATTTGAGGACAGCATTGACATCAGCACCAGCGGACGAGCTTCCAGCCAGTCCAGCTTGGTGCCATGACATATTTTAGTTATCTTGGACTTAATCAGTAGTAATATATTGACATAGATGCGCATATATGTACGTGCACGCGCGTGACTGCTCATGCACTCTTGTGCACACATAATTATGTCAATATTATGCAAATGTTAAAAAATATATATATATATATTATTTAAAATATTAAAGATTATCACAAATTAAAAATGTATGAAATAAAATTACCTATAAATAGGAGTGTTTGTTTGTACCATTTAAAAATGTATAAACCCTTTCCCGGTGTCTTTATTAATGCTGTTAAGAGAGACGCGTACGTGAACCGATTCGGTCGCCTCGGGTGGGAGACGGAAAGAAAAGTCACGCCGCAGTCTTCTCGTGTAGGGGAAACGGGAGAGGAAAGGAACGGGGAGGGGGGGGGGGAACGAGACGGGAGAGGAGAGATGGAGGGGGGGGGGGGAGGTTTGAGGTGCGAGTCGGCTCACACAGGTACTTTCTTGAGGGAAATAATCGTGCTCTAAAGACAGACGTGTAGCAAACTGTCGTAAAAGCACGTCGGCGGCGCCCAGGCGCAGCGCGTCACCGCGCGCTGCTAACCTGTCGCACTGGAGAGGACGCGGGTCCATGGGTCACGATGCCCGTCCTCTCTTCTTACGACCGCCCCGGTCACGGTATCCTCGCCTTGCGCTTCGAGGGGGAGAGAGAAACTCGAGCGAGGGCGAAGACCGAGTTAAGGGGAAAGGAGGCGGAGATCAGTAACTCCCTCTATATGATTCTGCGATCGTTCGGGCCTGATGAGCGAAGCGCGTGCACCTCGACAGTGGTTGCTGTTTGGCTCGGCGCGCGACACCCCTAGATGATGTCAGATCGATCTCCGCGGAGAGAAACGCTGTTTCTTCAATTATCGGGTCTCACCCCAACACGCTCGAGGGTACCAGGCTCGTAGAGCGGCCGGCGGGACACTTAGTAATATTCTATTTTTAGGACAACCTCCGCGACTAGGACTTGGTGTTACGAGTCCCTCTCTTGGTCCCCGAACCAACCACGGCTCGGCGGAGAGACGGAGGTCTACCGGCTGCAGCGATATCTCTCTTTAGTACAAAATGTCAGTTACCAGTGTGTGAGGAATCAGTATGTGCCCTGAGTAACTGAGGTCAGTGGGTGTAGCCGTGCAGATGTCGCTCAGACTCACCTCGGGGGCAGTGGGGGTCCGCTCTCGGGTCTCCGCCTTTGGTCTCCTCGGGTGGGTCGACAGGTGAAGAAATAGGTCTCACAAAAAAGTAGGTCCACAAACCAAATGTAAAGTTTAAGACTGCAAGGCAGCCAAGTATTTTATTCAAAAAAAGAAGAAAGAAATAAACAAAGTACAACTACAAGTGAGTTCCCGCACGGGAGCCTGACGCAAAAGTCACAAAAACTCAAAAACTCTTTTTCTCTCGACCCTTTCAGAAAAGAAAAAAAGAAGAAAAATAGACAAAGTACGTCAGGCGTCCGTGAAGCAAACCACAACCTATGAAAAAACCTCTTCTTTTCAAAAACTCATTTTCAAAAAGCCTTTTTTTTTGTTTCCTCTGTTCGTCACCTTTATACCCTCGGCTCCTCCCACTTTTACCGGATATCCGTCCCTCTTTGGGGTGCTGATGGGGGGTTCATCCTCCCCCCCCCTCTCTTCCTGAGAGGTTCTGGAGAGACTCTCTGTCCCACATCAAAGAGGGGGACCGTTGTCTTAGCTGGTTAGATGAGCTCGGTCACCTCGGTGACCTGTCTCCGGGTGTCTCCTCTTATCTCTCAGGCACTTAGGGTACCCTCTTTATGATGCTTTCAGACCTGGTGAGACTTCCCGTGGGCAGTGACACAGAACACACTCTAACCGGGGGTCAGTATACAGAACAGATGGGAGACATAGGTTACATTATCATATCAAAGACCATTGATCTACAGGCAGGTTAACACACATGAATTCAGGTTTTGTGTTTATTCACTCCGCAATACATCCTCCTGGGCCCATATGGTGCGGATATGGGCTCCGAACACACAATCAACCAGGTCTTCATTTGAATATCACCAGAGGTGCAATGTTTACATCTGGTGTCGGCGTGGGGCCCCTGAGTGAGTTCAGACAGAGGGTCACCGGTTGTAAACGCCAAAGATGACCACTCAGGACCCGTGTTCTGTCACACCTGGCCCTCTGCTTATCGTCCCAGCGATGGCCTCGACGCTTTCATTTGATCTTACAGCCACTCTCCCTGTCGGCCGGCCTGATGGATGCCTTGTTGCTTTCCTGTTGTTGTAGTCTAATGGAACTGGGGTCCCCTTTGATCTGTTTTATTACTCACATTCCGCATTCGCTTTTCCCCGGCCTGGTCTACGGCTCCTCTTGCTAATCCCAGAAAAATTCGCATTTATTTGTCCCACTTCTAACAATGCAAAGTGTTTATCAATATGGTGCTGCCCTATAGTCAACTGATCAGCCTGATGGGGGTGGTGCTGAAGGAAAGCGCACGTGTTTGGGGGGCTGGCCCCAGCACATGCATTACTGTGGTGGGTGTGTCAAACGACAGGCACGAGCAGTACTGTGCGATGTGCTAGGAGTGTATTCTAATTATGAATAGGGGCGGCCTTATAGAGATATATGTATATATAGATAGGGATTTTGTGCATAGTGGTCAGTCTTCAACAGGCTGGTCACTGGCTTGTACCTAGTAGTGTCTGCTATTACTATTGTTACTGCTATTGCTAACTGCTATCGCTCCTGCTGCTGTTTGTGGGGTGTATTGGATATCTGCCACCTAGGATTATTTTTCTTCTTTTTTTTCATTTGAGCTATCTACATACGGTCATTATGTCTGACATCGACAACGACAAACCGTCTGGGTCATGTAGTCCTAATAATATAGATAAGCCAGCAGGTGTCGCTACAGATGTGTATACAGATGTGGACAGTCATACCAATGCGGCGTACAGCTGTTGATGGCCCCAGCGTAGATGTTGAGCACCTTGGGGTCTATGGGTATGTTTACAAGGTTACCTATGCTAATGGTACTGTGGGGCTAATGAGTAAACATATGGGGCGTACCAGATCCCAGGGCTACGAGAAGAGCATGTTATTGTCTGTTAGTGACTGGAGACAGTGTCGTTCAGTAATCGGAGGGTCTTTTGAGCCGGGTAAACCGTCTGATGGTATGACCACAGCCCACTGGTATAGTGAAACAGGTACTCAAATATATCATATAGATACAGGACACCAACCCCGATCACCGCTAGGGTTTCTATTTGTTAGCATTTGTATGAACCGTGAACACATGTTGGTGCGTAGAGGGGTGACGGGGTAAGGTCCGACAACCCATCAGTTCAATAGTAGTGAGTATGATAAATGGTTTCAGACAACCTTCTTTGTCCAATGGTGTGATTGGCAGGCCATGCAGGGTCTGTTCAGCCAGGTTGACAAAGCGATCAGGGCAGACAGTCTATGAGACTTACGGCACTCTTAGAAAACGTCTTGTCTACGATGATGCGCCAATTGGTATGCACATTGGTGTATCTGCTATCATGCGGACACGGATCTGATAAAGTCGACACGCCCAGGTCTTCTAAACGGGGGAAATCAAGGTGGGTTTCAACATGTGTACGTTTTTTTTGTTGATATGGTGATGTGTTTAATTTGATGCATAATTGCCAGAGTGTTTTTTTTATTTTTCAGACGCTGAAAACACTGATGCCAACCATCCATGGGCCGATCAAGTGAAGAACCCCCCTTATACCTATACTGACGATAAGGGTACCGAGGTCGCCTGCACGTTTGACCCTGTTGCAGATTTTATAGCCGGGCAGGCTATGTCCGAGCACTCCTTACATCATCAGGACACGTGGGAGACCGTTGCAACGAATACACGTGGGCTTGACATCATAGGTCCTCCCTACACCCCTAAAAAAGAACCCCCATGTTTCACAGAATGTGTTAAAACGGGGGTTCTACATCTGCTGTCTTCCGCCATACAATACTACAAGGAGAAAAACTGTTACGGGTGTTATACTGATCACCCCAGTCAGATCCACCACCCCTGCTTATGGCCTATACCAGAAGATTTCTACACCGAGCACTATGATTAGTTGATGTATACCTTGTGGACCGACGAATTCATACCATCCGTGCAAATGTATGTGGAACTCTATGGTGTTGAAACAACTGCCGATCGGATCCATGGAGCTGCAGCCATGATATGCCATAATCTGTTTACCGTTGATAATGCGCAGTGCTTGAAAACATGGACGATCCTATGCCTGTGGAGTATGAGACCCCCGGGTACAGTTGGCCCCTCAGGCTTGAGAAACTACAGGTTAGGTGGCTAAAGGCTGTACATGGGCCATCCTATGGCCGCTGAGTATGCTATTGTTTCTTCTTATGGTGTCAAACATGTGTTTATCACTATCGACAAATACGATGATGTTGGTGTTTATGTGAGGGTGTGTACAATAAAACCGATTGTAACAGATACTGCTGTGATCATTTCTAACGAGCCTTTATCATGGATAGGACCCTAAAGAAGATTTATTACGATCCAGCTCATCCTGGGGGCTTAGGTAGTGTGGCAAAACTTCGTAATGCCGTCAGAGAGCAAACAGGCATTATGCCGCAATTATCCAACGTCAACAATTTTTTATTAGAACAAGATGTTTATACCCTCCATGCTAAAGCTGCTATAAACTTCCCTAGGAATAGGGTCCTGGTGAGGGGTATAGACCAACAGTTTCAGGCCGATCTTGTAGATATGATCGAATATTCAGAGGGAAACGATAACGTGCGATACCTGTTGATGTGTATAGATGTCTTTTCTAAATATGCATGGGTGAGATGTCTATCTAACAAATCAGCCGCCTCTGTGACAAATGCCTTTAAAGACATTTTGAACGAGGGACGCATCCCTGTGAAGCTGCAGACAGATGAGGGGACAGAATTTTATAACAAAAAATTTCATCAGTTAATGGATCAGTATAAAATCACGCATTTTTCATCATCAAACGAGACAAAGGCTAGCATCATAGAACATTTTAACAGAACCTTCAAGACCCGCATTTGGAGGTATTTAATGTCTGTTAACTCACGCAGATATGTAGAGGTGGTTCAGGATCTTGTTAAAGCCTATAATAACTCATCACAGGTCTATAAATATGACACCAAGTACTGTCAATAAAAGCAATGACAAAACAGTATTCGTGCAGCTGTAGAAGTTGAAGCCTCATAAACCCCTGGTTTTTAAATTTAGCAAAGGAGACAACGTGAGCATCTCAAAACTCCGAGGGGTGTTTAGGAAAGGTTATAAGCAGACGTTCACAGATGAGCATTTCATCATATCAGAGTGTCTATCCAGGGATCCGCCTGTTTATAAACTAACAGATAGTGCCAACGATCCTGAGGGGCACCTTTTATGAGGGAGAACTACACAAGGTCATTAAAGGTAAAAACAAGACGTTTAAAATAGAAAGTGTATTGACCAGAAAAAAACATCATGGTAAAAATATGGTGTTTGTAAAGTGGCTTGGGTGGCCCCAGAAGTTTAACACGTGGATCCCTGAAAAAGACATTGTGACTGTATAGAAAAGGGTAGGGCCCATCGTTCAAAAGGTCACACGTTTGAGCACCCTTCATCAGACACCATCGGAACAGTATAGCTATGGATAAGAATGGTTTCTATGTTACACTTCCTAGTAATGCGTCCCACCTGGTATATCCAAATAATAAGATATGGAATTACAGAACCAAATTAGCAAAAACTATCGTCTTGAGCGAGCCACACGAGGTTGGATTGATTGAGATTCAATATCCCAAAATGTGGAACAGCTTCCCCGATAGCGACGCCAGCATTCAAATGTACGACGATAAAGCAAAGGTGGACCGGACTTTTATCATCATGACAGTAGGCTATTACGGGTCTATAGAGGAGCTGGTTTACGAGTTTAACGTCCGAATCCGAGCCTTCACCAAAAAGCCTTACAAGGAATACATGTACTATGATAGCTTTAAAAATCGGGTCTACGTCAGTGGTATGGCAAATGGGGGCATTGTCATAAAGGGCCGTCTGGCTGAGATTCTAGGATTCGTTCCTGGAGCTGTTTTTCCAACATCTGTGGACCCTCTACACCGAAATTACACCCCAAATGCAGCCGATATTCATGGGGGCTGTTATAACATATATGTATATAGTGATATTGTAGACTATCAACTGGTTGGCGATAGCCATGTACCAATCCTGAGATGTATAAATGTGTCTGACGAGTTGCAATGTATACCCACTCTAACTTTTGACAAGCCACACTACACGTCGCTCTCCAAAAACGTGTTTGATGACATTGAGTTAGCTTTAAAAGACGACCAAAACCGGTATATACCTTTTTTATACGGTAAGGTGATTGTAAAGCTTCATTTTAGACCCATAAAACAGTATTTCTAAAACTATTGAATGATGGGTCGAACCCCCTACGTTCGAGACGATGGCCATTATATGACATACTACATGAATCAGGCTGGTGGTGACCTACCGGGTTTTATAGGTTCAAGCACCCAGTATGGAAACGGACTGGGTGGTATGTTTCGAAGTCTTTTCAGAATGGCCATACCTCTTTTAAAAAGAGGGTTTAACATTGCTAAACCACACCTAAGGACAGCGGCATCTAATATCATGGGCGATGTTGTTTCGAAAATTACTAAACATACCATGGCGGATAAGCAGGAGGGTCATGGTATGTTAGTGCATATGCGGTGCCCCTGAAACGACCTCCAGTGAATAGGGGGCGTTCCCGTACCACAAATAAAAGACGTTAAACAGATGGTAGAACCACGAAACCAGTCAAAAAGAAATCAGCAACCAAACGAGGCAGATCACGGGGAAAACGTGCTCACTTCTTGGCTAAAGACATCTTTTAAAAAGAAAAGAAGAGCGTGGAAAAAAACAACAAGCCCTAAGTTAAGAAACTAAGAAGCTATGTCTCTTATACATAAACAATCTGCAGAATGTGTAAAGACCGAGCTGGACCTGTTTACGGTTCCTTACACTCAAACAGCCCTAGAGAAATCTACATTTTTAGAAATTCCTCCTGTGTCTGCATTAACGGAGTCCGGTCCCTTGGAGTTCTACATCTCGTCAAGCGGTGAAGATTATCTCGATTTGAATGATTCATATCTGGCTTTGAGGGTGAAGATTACGAATGCCGATGGGTCTGATTTACCAGCTGCCACAGATGTAGGCTTCATAAACTACCCCGGATGCACCTTATTTTCCCAAGTAGACATCATGCTGGGTGACAGACTCATATCACAATCCTCAAATACTTACACCTACAGAGGAATAATAGAATGTCTGCTCAACTATAGCAAAGACACTCTGGATACACAATTCAGCCGGGGTTATTTTGCAAAGACACGGGCTCACATATGAATGTGACCACCATACAGGGTTATTGGAGCGTGGAAACTACACTAGGGCTAGCCGGACGGTGGAGCTAATAGCACCGATACATGCTGATCTGTTTTTTTTCAAGAGAAGTTGTTGCTTAACGGCGTCGATATTTCTCTGAAATTCATACGGTCAAAAGATGCATTTGCCCTAATGACAGCAGCGGATACACTGTACAGAGTTAAGATTGTATCAGCCAGTATTTTTGTGAAAAAGGTTACTGTGGCCCCCACTGTCAGGATGGCTCATATCCGAGCCCTACAACACACAAATGCTAAATATGCTCTTGACAGAGTCGCTTTAAAAACTTTTTCCATACCCGCGGGGACAAGAGTATGCAATCGGGAGAATTTATACATGGGTCAACTCCCTAAATTCATGGTATTATGCTTTGTGGACAATGAAGGATATACCGGTAGCTACGCAAGAAACCCTTTTAATTTTGAACACTATGATTTAGAGTATTTGAGCATCTCTGCAGACGGACAGTCACAACCATCAAGACCGTTCCAGCCCTCGTTCCAAAACGGTCTCTACACCAGAGAATATCACCACATGATTCAAACTACAGGGCGGCATTTAAAGGACAGAACGCTGGCCGTCACCCGCAATGATTTTGGGAATGGTTACTCAATGTTCTGCATTAATCTGGAGCCTGACGAAGGATGTTCGGGGAACGTGTCGCTGATTAGAACAGGCAACGTTCGTCTGGAGGCTCGATTCCATGTGCCTCTGCCTAGAACAGTGACGTTGATATGTTATTCAGTGTTTGACTCTACTTGAGATATCAAATCAGTGCCAGGTATTGATGGATGCATATTGATGGTCACCTGTTGAAATACGATGAATACCATAGAGTTGACTAGTATAGCCAGAAATTGCGTGATTAATGGAACACATTTTGTGGGGGTACTGACCTGTGATCAATTACCTCAGATAGCATTATACACGTACCCGTCGATGATGATTGTAAATACACACTCGTCTGTCGAACCTGGAGAGCATTGGTTGGCAATTTATATCACAAAACACAATCACGGTTACTTTTTCGATAGCTTTGGGCATGCACCCGACTATGTGGGGTTCCCCAGAGAAATAAAAGATTTCCTCAATGAAAAGTGTGAGCACGTATCTTATTCGAGAAAACAGGTGCAGAACCATCTTGCCACCACTTGCGGGCATCATTGTGTGTTTTTTCTGTGTCATATACAAAAAGGATGGCCTTATTCTAAAGTGTTGGCCCTTTACGGCAACAATTTGTTTCCTAATGATGCAGGTGTTACTCGTTTCGTTAACAAAATACACTCTACAGATTGTTGTGGCGATTATTTTCCCTGTGTGCAGTGTTCGTAAACATCATGTAATGTATTATCAGATACTTTATAAATAAAACATGTGACACACAGTTATTGCTTCTCCTTTTATTCAGAGTATATGATAAGATGTGTACAATTAATACAGGTAATGATAAAACAACGAGTTAGAGTGGTTAAAATAAAAACAACGATGTAGAGTGGCTAAAATAAAACAAAAACAATTAATACATGTGATGATAAAACATCGAGGTAGAGTGGTTAAAATAAAAAAAGAGCAATACATGCATACACTCATTGATATACACATACTTGTAATGACAAAAACAATTCGTAGCGTTTAATGGATGCTCATAGAAATTACATTCATACACATAAAATATAACAAGATATACTTATATGGGTCTTATATGATAAAAAGACAGGCACAATTGGTTATATAAGGGAGAAAAAAAGCTTAAAAAGTCATCCATGGCTTGACAGGTCTGCGTGATCTAACCTTTGAGGTCTTAAAAGGGGTACCATATTCATCATCAACCAACCATGGGGTGTATGTGCGGCTGCATCGGATGTATTAAAGTTATTTGTGTCATTCATCTTATTTTTGGCTACAAGCTTGCGGACCACATGATTGGGTATAGCCGATAAGGGCACATTTAAACCGGCTAGTGTTTTTTTAAAAACCGACCACCCCTTTGGTCTAGAGCAGGGGTTCCCAAACTTTTTAGACCACGCACCCCCTTCTACATCCCGACCGGGTTCACGCACCAATCCCCCACACCTTAAAAAAAAACGCATCAGAATGCAAGAGTTGTTGACGGGGGGGGGGGTTGGTAGTGAGAGTGTGCTCGCCTGTGCGCATCACGGCTGGGCGTGACGCGCGCCGGCATCGAGCCGAGAAGAGTTGTTGATGAGGGGGGGAGCGATGCGCGTTATGGGAGCGGCGGCGCTGGGCTTAGCCCAGAAGAGTGAAGCAGCGAAATGTGTAGACATAGAAACACTCAGACAGCAGCTTGCTGTTACGTGCGCCTGCTGCCAGTCTGACTCCGCTGCTTTGGGTGAATGACGTCACGTGCGACCTGGAGGTGTTAACCACTTGTGTGCCAAATCTTTATTTTTAATTTTTTTAATTAACATTCGGGGCTAATTAAAAAACATCCGGGGCTTTAGCCTAGGGACGCCACTGGTTAAGACCGAAATGACACTTGAGAGCCCTGAGAATGTTTAATATTAATTATTACACCATTAGACCACCATTACATTTTTCCTCTCGCGCACCCCCTAGAGGCAGCTCGCGCACCCCCAGGGGTGCGCGCACCACACTTAGGGAATCCCTGGTCTAGAGCTGTCTAAGACGTTATGGGAAGCCGTTACACCTCTCACCAAATCATGCAAGTGTGATCCGCGAATCAGTTGTTTATTAATGATAAGCTCCCCCCTCTCGTTCCACGACTGTGTTTGAGCTGTTTAAAGTATCCAGAATACATTCAGCATGTTTTTTGTTGTTTTCAGGCATGTGTTTTATAACACTCCCCAGAACAAGATCCTTTTTAGGCTCCATGTCATAAGTACCCGATTCCTCTTTTGATGCTATGGGGTTAGCTCCAGCATGATTCTCTCCATGTGGGAGTGACAGAGTCAAGACGCTCTTCTCACATTCACCTTGTCTCACAATATTCAAGTATCTTTGTAAAATACCCGCATATTTTTTAGCTTTTTCATATACATCCGTGTAAGGTTTTTCTAACACATCACTCATGGCTCTATCAAGGTCGTTTTCCACAGACTGTCTTATAGAACCTTGTCGCTGATCAGTCATAGTATGCTTTAGAGCGTCCAGTTGTTGCTGAGGCACCAGAAACATTTTCTGTGTATGATCCATCCAGGTTGAACTCACTGGCCACCTCTGATAAGATTAATTATAAAAGGAATAGCTGCACCTAACAGAGGGAATAAAAAAACACCTGTCAGCTTATTTTTGGCTACAAGCTTGCGGACCACAGGGTTGGGTATAGCTGATAAGGGTACATTTAAACCGGCGAGTGTTTTAAAAAAAAACGACCAACCAGCTGGTCTAGAGCTGTCTAAGACGTTATGGGAAGCCGTGACACTTCTCACCAAATCATGCAAGTGTGATCCGCGAATCAGTTGTTTATTAATGATAAGCTCCCCCCTCTCGTTCCACGACTGTGTTGTTTGAGCTGTTTAACGTATCCAGAATACATTCAGCATGTTTTTTGCTGTTTTTAGGCAAGTGTTTTATAACACTCCCCAGAACAAGATCCTTTTTAGGTACCATGTCGTAAGTACCCAATTCCTCTTTTGATGCTATGGGGTTAGCTCCAGCATGATTCTCTCCATGTGGCAGCGACAGTCAAGATGCTCTTCTCACGTTCACCTTGTCTCACAAAATTCAAGTATCTTTGTAAAATACCCGCATATTTTTTAGCTTTTTCATATACATCCGTGTCCGGTTTTTCTAACGCATCGCTCATGGCTCTATCAAGGTCGTTTTCCACAGACTGTCTTATAGAACCTTGTCGCTGGTCAGGCATAGGGTGCTGAGGCACCAAAAATATTTTCTGTGTATGATCCATCTACTTTGTACTCACTGACCCCCTCTGATAAGATTAATTATAAAAGGAATAGCCGCCCCTAACAGAGGGAATAAAAAACCTGATGAATGTTGCTCAATCACCCCCCCCCCCCCCCCCCACCATCTTGTGTGCTGTTTGAGGCATTCTGTACGGGTGTAGAACCTCTTTGAACACACATAGATGTTGTAGCTTCAACAGGGGGTTCAACCCTCTCGGGGGAGCATGGTGTCATATCATGTGGGGGTTCGACAATGTTTACCAGCCCCTCTATGGACTCATCACCGTCATCACACAATGACCCATCAATCACACTGTCATTATATACATCTATTTGGGCCAGGCTCGTAGCGTACAATTCTGGATAAGCGGCCATCCACGCATCCAGCGACTCCTCGAGTTGCTCCAGGGGATGCCGTTGGTCCTCTATGGTGTTACTAACATGCTGTCTACCAGGGGGCAGTAACATACCAGAGCCCTCTGCAATAGTCTCCAACACATCAGGGATACATCTATTCACATCGGTCGGTCGGTTGTTGTCGTTGTATTGGGCTAACCATTCATCCACTTCGGCTTCAAGAGTTGTCAAAGGATTTATTTGTGCATCAATCACACTGTCATTATGGATACATCTATTCACATCGGTCGGTCGGTAGTTGTCGTTGTATTGGACTAACCATTCATCCACTTCGGCTTCAAGAGTTGTCAAAGGATTTATTTGTGGGTGTATAGGGCAACCCCACTCATCATCATCATCGGTATCTGATAACCTATGGTCATTATTATCAGCAGTGAGTACATGTACAGAGTGATGGACTATAACGAAGAACCTTACGTGGTGGCGACATTATGTGAACAAACAACACCAATACCGTTGAAACAAAGAAAAACTACATTAGCATATGATAGTAGTACAATAGTAAAAGAAAAATAGAAGAAGAAAAAAATGTGGACCCCGGTGGATGGTTATAACACTGCAGCAGTCTACATCTGTTCAAACAGGCTGGTGTTTTTTTGTTATTAGATCACGAGTGATTGTGGCATTGGCAGCGCTTCTGAGGGCTAACTTTTGGGCAAGTCTTCCGAGAGTTACACCGAGGGTATTAATCACATCGATAGTAGTTTTATTCTCAACATGGTAGTTAGCAGACAGGTCAACCCCTAGTGCATTGATAGCCTCTAAAAGTGTTGTGCGCATGTCGGCAGATGTTTTATCCTCAGCTCTGTGACGGGCAGATAGGTCAGAGCCTAAGGTACTGAGTGATGTGGTTAGTGCACTAACGCCGTTGTGTATGTCGCCGAGCAAACCTCTCAACTCTGTATACTGATTATTGGTGACTCCGTTGGAACAAACAACCCCACCATCAATGGCGTGGTCGAACAGCTGCTCTGTATGTATGCTGTCTATAAAATCTTGCAACTCAGGCGGTATATCATAGGCATTTAAACATAGATCTGGTGATTCCTGAACCATAGGGTGTTTCACAACCTGTGGGGACGGCGCTTCAAACCCTGAACTTATCACAATGTCATCGATGAGGAAGTCGTCGGGTGTATTATTGTCGTTGATGATGCTGCTGCCGATGTCGTTGATGCCTTTGTCTGTGTAGCAAATGTTCTTGTCGTTGGCTCCTATGGCGGCTGGGGCTGTACGTTTGTGGAATCGGGTTATGGAGGCTTTCACAGCTCTGTGGAACAACAACAATAATAATGTGTTATATTATTACGTTTTTATTTTGAAAAAAATTTCAACAAGATAGAGAACTAAAAACAAACCTTTTAACTGATTTCTTGGGGACTGTTTGAACCCCCTGCTTTGTCTGTGTAGCAAATGTTCTCGTCGTTGGCTCCTGCGGAGTTTGTGTCTCAGAAGACCGTGTATCATCACAGGTCTGCGTTTCGACACATATTGTAGACACCTCCCTTGATGATGAATTCG
Organism: Pseudoliparis swirei; assembly: GCF_029220125.1. Classification (NCBI taxonomy): domain Eukaryota; kingdom Metazoa; phylum Chordata; class Actinopteri; order Perciformes; family Liparidae; genus Pseudoliparis; species Pseudoliparis swirei. The sequence continues at coordinate 19,960,386 of NC_079403.1, forward strand.
CTGCTCTAGGGTGGTGAAATAGAATATATATATATATATTTTATAGACTGTTTATAACCATATATGACACGTCATTATGACCACCCATAACAGACCTGTTATTTATCAGCTTCTTCTGCTTTGGCTTTGGTGGCGAGAGTGTGTACAATTGAGCAGAGCTAAGTGGTTCATCGTCTGATGATGGGGTGGTCCCACGCTTGGGCTCTGATGATAGGCATGGTCTGCTCTGAAAATCCTCTGAGAAAACACACATATATACACGGTGGTAATAATAATACCGTAGCATTATATTACCTGATGGCTGTGTACAGGTGTCCTGACTGTATGCCACTGGATGTGTCAATATTTTAACACCAGCAGGTCTCATAGGGGTCTTGAAAGCTGGAGAAATCAACAAGATAATGTCGCTTTTTAAATTTTATTTTTGTCTGCCACCAGGTAATTAAAACAATACTCACCGACAGCCCCGGGTATAGCCGCTATTGCCGAGGTTAGTTCTGATGCATAGTCATTGATTGCTGGGGCGGGGTCTAACAGCTGTTGCGCATATGGCCTTGTGGGGGATGTCCTTACGACCGAGGTCTGGCGCTTACGTTTCAGGGCAGTCGATGGGTTAGGGAATCTGTGTAAGGAGCGGTATTTGTTAAAAAATGTAACACTAAAACCCCCAAATATACAGCGTATTTCTAATACATACATACCTCGTGGTTTTTATAACGCTGATCGCCCCACGCGACTGTCCTAATACGGGGCCGGCGGTTCTGCCTTTTTTAACCCCTAATGTTCTGTCAAACAAAATAAATCATACATATATACCGTAACAAAACTCTATTAGTCATATTATCATTACTATAATTATTTAATACTCACTACGGGCACATTCCTCAGCTGACTGGGGCATATTTTCGATGTTATCAATATGTATACTATCCATGATCTGCTAATTAATAAAACAGTGTCAGTGTGTTATATGCTTAAGTGTGATTGAATATATTTCTATCATCAAACAAGATCTATGATATAACGATGATACAATATTTAACGTTCTGAGAGAGCCCAACACGTGGTTGGAAAAAAAAGACAGTGGTGATATCGTCACAGGCCGATGCTTTTCATGTAATAAATACACACCCATACATACGTTTTGAACGACTAACAAAAACAAAGTCTCACGAGGCACAGATGCTAGCGGAGGACTCTGTGGCTAACAGTACGGGGGCCAAGGCACAGATGCTAGCGGAGGACTCTGTGGCTAACAGTACGGGGGCCACATGAGGCTCTGTAGCGCAGATGCTAGCGGAGAGTCTGTGGCTAACAGCACGGGTCGCATGAGACTGTGGCTCTCCGCTCCGGTCGCACAACCAGCTCCATGCCGGACACCATCTGCGCCCACCTTTTAATAAAATAAAGGATCGTTGTGAACAACGGGATTGTCGCGATGCATGCTGGAACGGGGTCAGAGAGGACCTCTGATTACTGCCGTTTGTTTAATAATAATAATATGTAGTGTAGGACTTTTTACGCATATGTCTGGGGTCGGATAAAATATACACCCTGGCACTATATATATAAATATATATATATATATATTACGGAATGCATGATCTTAGAACACAGTCATTACGGATCGTGGAGCCTCGCTACCAAATACACATCACTATTACAACCGTAATATTATACAACATATTATACAACATATAGGCAGCTTTTATATATATATATATATATATAACATAACTCACCTTTTGGAGAAAAAATATTCTCAAGGAATGGTCTGCGCAATAGGTATGGCGATGTGTTCACCAGCGAGCTAGCTAACGGCAGACTGATGACTCTTGAGTAGACCTCTTCGATGATCCTTTCTAAGAAACACACCCCCCTAGCATAGCGGCCCGCCTCACATATTCATGATCATATTCATGAGTAGCACGCACCCTATAGCATAGCCACAGCTCCGCTCGTGCATGTTTGACACGCCCGCCACGGTCGTGCATGTGCTGGGGGGCCAGCCCCCCACATTCCTTTCAGCACAGCCCAGCACAGCCCCCCACCCATTGATAAACACTTTGCATTAATAAAGACACAGGGAAGGGGTTTATAAAGGTTGAAATGGTACAAACAAGCACTCCTATTTATAGGGAATTATTTTATTTCATACATTTTTAATTTGTGATAATATTTAATATTTTTTAAATTTTTTTTTTTTTTTCTAAAAAAAAATATGCATAATATTGACATTTATGCGTGCATGAGAGTGCATGTGAGGGCGCGGGCGTGCACGTACGTATACGCGCATATATGTCAATATAATACTACTATTGATGGATACATATTGATGGTTACCTATTGAAATACGATGAATACCATAGAGTTGACTAGTATAGCCAGAAAATGCATTATTAATGGAACACATTTTGTGGGGGTTCTGGCCTGTGATCAACTACCTCAGACAGAATTATACACGTACCCGGCGATGATGATTGGAAATACACACTCGTCTGACGAACCTGGAGATGTGTATTTTCTGTGTCATATATAAAAGGGATGGCCTTATTCGAAAGTGTTGGCCCTTTACGGCAACAATTTGTTTCCTAATGATGCAGTTGTTACTCGTTTCGTTAACAAAATACACTCTACAGATTGTTGTGGCGATTATTTTCCATGTGTGCAGTGTTCGTAAACATCATGTAATGTATGATCAGATACTTTATAAATAAAACATGTGCCACACAATTATTGCTTTCAACAAATGCTTATCCTTTTATTCAGAGTATATAAGAGGTGTACAATTAATACAGGTAATGATAAAACAACGAGGTAGATTGGTTAAAATAAAACAAATAAGACAGGTAATGATAAAACAACGAGGTAGAGTGGTTAAAATCAAACAAAGAGCAATACATTCATACACTCCTTGATATACACATACTTGTAATGATAAAAAACAATTTGCAGTGTTTAATGGATGCGCTTAGAAATACATTCATTCACAATGATATACAAATAAAGCAATATAAACAAATATAAGGGTCTTATATTATAAAAAGACAGGCACCACTGGTTATATAAGGAAAACTAAGCTTAAAAATTCATCCAAGGCTTAACAGGCCTGTGTGATCTAGCCTTTGAGGACTTGGGGTCTTAAAAGGGGTGCCATATTCATCATCACCATCAACACTATGATTATGGGGTGTATGTGCAGTGGCATCAGCTGTATTAAAGTTATTTGTGTCATTCAGCTTATTTTTGGCTACAAGCTTGCGGACCACAGGGTTGGGTATAGCTGATAAGGGTACATTTAAACCGGCGAGTGTTTAAAAAAAAAACGACCAACCAGCTGGTCTAGAGCTGTCTACGACGTTATGGGAAGCCGTGACACTTCTCACCAAATCATGCAAGTGTGATCCGCGAATCAGTTGTTTATTAATGATAAGCTCCCCCCTCTCGTTCCACGACTGTGTTGTTTGAGCTGTTTAAAGTATCCAGAATACATTCAGCATGTTTTTTGCTGTTTTCAGGCATGTGTTTTATAACACTCCCCAGAACAAGATCCTTTTTAGGCTCCATGTCATAAGTACCCGATTCCACTTTTGATGCTATGGGGTTAGCTCCAGCATGATTCTCTCCATGTGGGAGTGACAGAGTCAAGACGCTCTTCTCACATTCACCTTGTCTCACAATATTCAAGTATCTTTGTAAAATACCCGCATATTTTTAAGCTTTTTCATATACATCCGTGTCAGGTTTTTCTAACATCACTCATGGCTCTATCAAGGTCGTTTTCCACAGACTGTCTTATAGAACCTTGTCGCTGATCAGTCATAGTATGCTTTAGAGCATCCAGTTGTTGCTGAGGCACCAGAAACATTTTCTGTGTATGATCCATCCAGGTTGTACTCACTGGCCACCTCTGATAAGATTAATTATAAAAGGAATAGCCGCACCTAACAGAGGGAATAAAAAAACACCTGTCTGATTGAGTGTCTTCTTCTTGCTAATGAGTGAACCCTTCTTTGATGCCACCAATCTAATAAGCTTCTTCTTCTTCTTTAAGAGGTTGTACTGTTTGTCAGTCAATGGGATATTACCGCTCAAAACATTTAGGGCGATCTCACAGAGTTGACAAAATCAGCTCCGGCATTACTAACAATGACTCTCCGCACCTTAGGCGGCGTTTTATATATCAACTCTTTAACGGAGCAAGATTCCGCTGCATACGCTGAGACATTATCTCTTATGCTTCTGTTAAGAATATAAAAATACATACTTAGTACCCCATGTCCCTCGCTTTGCATTAAGGCCCCGAAGCACCAAACTGTGTGTCCTTCTATGACATTAGGGCTCTGACCAGAGAGAACAGCTCATACTCATGCTCACCCACATGTTTTGGAACATACTGTCACTGCTGGATAAGAAGCACAGATACTGTAGGTACAAACACTTCTGGACCTCGGCCAGAAGATGACACATCCACACAGGGAAGATAATCAGGAACTCTGTGCAACCCTAGGCTCTGACCTCATCCTGACTGCTCAGGCATAGAATTGAGATTTAAACCGTCAAAGAATTTGTTTATGTAAGCAACAGATAGTTTCAATACCTTTTAGTTTCTATTATATTAAAGAAACTGCACAGCTCCTGCTTTAGATGGAGAACAATGTACACACTGATTATGATGATGACGAGAAGATCGTGAGCCAAGAGGGTGGGGCCAACCTGAGCTCCATCAGAAGGTGTTCAAAGTCTAAACCAGGAACACCTCCATCTGTTTTAACCAATCACTGCTGCTGTCGTGAGCCCAGAGGGTGGGACCACCCTGAGCTCCAACGATGAGACGGACAAAGATTAAACCGAGTGACGTCTCCATCTATATTATCTAATCAGGCTTGCTCTTAAAGATATAAAGAGTCATGTTCTCCGGGAGAACGCCAGTCTGTTATCGAACGATGCTTTGAGCTGACTTCATCCAGGCCCGTGCTGCACGTTAAATGTTTTGTGTCTTTGAGACTTTTGTTCTACCACACTTAATTAAATCCACTTTGTTTTGAATTTTACTTTGCTGTCCTGGTCATCTTTTCCCAACCTTCGACACTTCTTAGCGATGTACACAACAGGGTGGTCTGAGTCTTAAGTGTTCGGGCATCATGGCTTTATAGTCTATGAGTAAATACCCAAAGGGTATATGAGTCGCATCATTAAATGACTCTAAAAAATGCTTAGTGTTACCTGGAAACATTTGTCGAGCCAGTAACATAATCTGACATTTATCCCTAGGATTCTTAAACAAAATGAGGTAGTTTGTGTTTGTGACACGTTCGTGGGTGTCAAGTCAAACGTGGTTAGATTTTCTATCCGGAATTTATAAATAGAAATTAAAACATGTAAATTAGGGAATATAGATAATTGGGATGTAAACAAAGCACGTAGGAATAATTAGAGGTAATTGTAAAATAAAACAGGCAATTGGGAAACGGGGCGGAGGCTTATAGACCGGAAATAACCACAGGGCGCACTTAAGGGGGTGGTAAACAAACACCGCGAGGAAATAGAGTACGTAGCGGATGATCTGCGGAATGAGAACGGGCATCTACAAGTCCGGAGAGGCAGCCGGTAAGGGAGGCGAACTCTGAAAGCTGAGAGACTGTTTGACTTTCACTTTCACTGCCAGTGCGGGAGCGTTAGCGACGTCATCGGGCTCCGTAACGCGCTCACATGTGCAGGGGTGAATTGTTTGTGGACAAATGTCGTTGGGGTTAAAGGGTTGAGTTTCTAAGGTTGATTGTCTGGTGTCTTGTTATATTGTTTACGTTTGATATGTTAGTGGAAGCACAGCTGGGGATCTGTAGGTGGTGAATGCAGGTTGTGTGCTCATGCAGAATGCACGGGTGCAAATGGAAAAGCGTGTTTTCTATTGGCATATTTGAAATGTGGGGTTTTCTGTTTTTCTGTAAAGGTTTTTCACCTCTTTCGTTGTCCTATGGAGCGAACGGAAATGACTGAAATCTCTTAACTCCAAAATAAAAGGAGAAAGAAAAAAGGAAAAGTTGTGGTCATTCAGAGTGAAACCTAGTTTAAATCCGGGTAGATGAACCAATCCCTATCAAGTGGGGAAGTGCGCTAAATTGGAGCCGTAACTTGACAGTGGGTATCCGCGGCTCAAAGGATTCATACACAGGCAAGGTTGCAATCAGAATGGCGTTTATTCGCTCGTTTCAACTCTGCGTCCCGGCTGCTCCGTGGCCAGGTACCGGTCCCCCTCTCCAGCGCTAGCTCTGCGCCTATATAGAGGAAGACAATTCCTGATCCGGTGCAGCTGAGGCCACCTTGCCCCTTCCGGCACCGTTCCTCGAGCCACACCTCCTGCTTCACTTACTCTGCAGATGTGCTTCCGCACCCCCCGCTGCCACATACCTCCACCGCCCGACTTAGGCCGGGCCAACATCCGGCCTAACCTACTCCCCCTCCCCCCCATGAGAGCGGGAGAGGAAGTCGGCCACGACCATCTGCGTCCCCGGCCTATGGATCACCTTGAAATTAAAAGGCTGCAAAGCCAGATACCAACGAGTGATCCGGGCGTTGGTATCTTTCATGCGGTGGAGCCATTGGAGCGGGGCGTGGTCTGACCAGAGGGTGAATGAGCGTCCCAGGAGGTAGTAGCGCAGGGAGTCGACCGCCGACCGGATGGCCAGGCACTCCTTTTCCACCATGCTGTACCTGCCCTCCCTCTCCGACAGCTTGCGGCTGATGTACAGCACGGGGCGGTCAAACCCCCCTACCTCCTCATGGCCTTATTGACACAAATTTTGGCTGGATCGAGCTGAATGCCCTCTCTCAAAATAGTCCGCCACGTATTTTGCTTTTTCAACATCGGTCTTGACGTGACCAGGATACCCCGACGCCTCCTGCTTGCACTTGAGAAATGTGTTTACATAGCCCCGAAACAGGGTGTCTGTCTTGGTGGGAAAGTGCCACACTTCATCAAGGTGTACTATCAGGTACCCTTTTTCAAGGGCTTTCTGAAGCTCCAATGACACCCACACACCAGAGAGTTGTCTCTCTACATCACTGTGTGTACATGCTGTAGACTGGTTCAAATCCTCGGCACATGTCCTGCACAAGGGAAACATGAGTTTTCCATGACATCTGTGGGGGAGGACAGGGTGGAACAGACCTCTTGGAGGGAGCACCACACATTTTACAAACCCGAAATAGTTATCTATAGAATCAAAGTTCTTGAAGATGACCACGGGGTGTCCTACAGGATAAGGTTTGGTACTCTGTACCGTGGGATACAGACTTGTAAAGTCGTAGTATCTGATTTTCTCGTCGTTTTCATCACTGATCTTGTGGTACAACTTCATGGCGTTTGTTCGGCCTCCAAAGAGGGCCTCTCGGGGGTTTAGCCGTTCAGGCTTTTTATATGTGGCCATGAATGCCTTCACGGAGGCATTGTTACGTTTTAAGGAGGCCCACTCGCACTCCCAAATCACTGTGACATGTACACCATGGTGTCTTTGCAGACTCTCCACTTTGGCCTTAAAGGCGCTGTACATTCTTCCATAGGTGACCTTAGTAACAGGGTTCACGTCCCCCTGCACATGGCATTTGACACAACCATGATAGAAACAACCTGCGAACTCGTAGCACATCCGCTCCTCAGCATTATAACCATCCACATAGAAGGGGTCAAACGCTTGTTCGCCATGATTGAGGGCGTGTTTGATATCACAGTTGTTTGAATGTGACAGGTACTCGAGCCATTGGATGGAGGTGTCGGAGAATGTTTTGTTCTGAGGGGTGTACGCCCCATCATACGTCAAAGCGACAGTGTCTTGAACACCCCCATACAAGCGGATGCGAGGGTGGTGTAGCTGAAGGGGTCTAACTCGGTACACTGCATGAAACTACTGCGATAGGTAGTGCAGGCCCTTCTTAATAGTTCAACATCATTAACGCAGCACCTAGCGAGCTCCACTTGGAAGTCAAATGTGCCTCCACAAACTGATTTGTACCAGCTCATGAACGATGCCTTGTCACTGTCAATCATTTCATTGTACCCGTAGTCAGACTGTTCAGGATATTTTCCGACATAGTTTTCATGTTCGCCTCAACACACCTTAAAGTTGTGAAACAAAATCGTTCCCCAGACATTTCCATAGAACAAACAAAGTTTGCTTCATGTTTCCCTCCGTGAAACCGGGTCTCGAAATCGAACAGTATATAGTTTGTCTGTGCTACTTTCTTCTCAACAGGTTGAATAAAACAGCTGTGCTCTTTGTCACTCTCCAGTCGTGGCTCCCCACAATGTGTACACTTTTGTGTCGCACACGTGTGGGGCTTTTTGGCAAGTCTGTAGAGCGTCCGACAGTCGTCAGTGTTTCAAGGTCTTGCAGGGGATATACTGGTGAACTATTTCTGGTTTTTTGTGCTGCTCAAAACAGAATTTTGATTTACAGAGGCGTTTACAATCACCACATTTCCGCTTTGCTACGACCTGGGTCCGACACTCTATGGTGAAACACACATTGCATCTCTGTGAGCAATTGTGATACAAGATGGTACTGTATGTTTGATAACAATAGTCGCAAATGTATCTCGCCCCGAAAAAACCCTTCTTGTTTTCGATCATGTAGTAATGATTATTGTGTAGATATAGCCATACTGTTTGAGGGTGCGATGCGTAGTGGGTCTGAAAACATTCGAGACGTTTACAGCCTGCTCTATTGTGAAAGACTATGATCTTTACAAGCAAAAGTCTTTCAAATTTACCAACGTCGGTGAGTGTGATAGGGTGGTTTATATCAAAACCGGCTGTCTGCTGTAGCCGTGTAGCGTAGGCTAGTCTAGCAGCCTCTGAGGTCTGGGGGTATTTATAATGGGCTATACACAAGGCAAAGCACAGTTGATTGTCCATGTTACCCGCATGGAAGAGAAACCTCCCTTTTTTAGATAGTATTTCGTCATAGGGCACCCCTCCCAATTTTAGTCGTTCCCCAACACCCCCACTTCGGTTACGTGCTACTGTAACAATCAGGTCCAGCGCATCGTCGGATATCGAGTCATCATTGCTCTGCAACACCTTGGATATTAGTTCAAGAAACAAATCCGCATTGTATGCATCATCGGCATGTAATATGGCTTGCACATCACTGGCCAGCGACGGCCCACGCAATACGACATTCAAAACACTACCTCTAGGGGCGGTATTCACAGCTTGGTCGATCACCCCACCCACATGTCACGAATCAAGGAGGGAATCATTTCAATATCATGAAGACGTATGTTACGAAAATCAACACGCTGGCGAAGCTCAAAAGCATTAAACACTGGTATATCTCGGATGGGTAAACTACCCGTAACACCCCCCCCCTGCTGACGATGTTGTTGCTGGTGATGATGAATGTTGCTCAATCACACCCCCACCCTCTTGTGTACTGTTTGAGGCATTCTGTACGGGTGTAGACCCATTTGAACACACATAGAGGTTGTAGCTTCACCCGGGGGTTCAACCATCCCGGGGGAGCACGGTGTCATATCATGTGGGGGTTCGACAATGTTTACCTGCCCCTCTCCCCTCTATGGACTCATCACAGTCATCACACAATGACCCATCAATCACACTGTCATTATGGATACAGCTATTCACATTGGTCGGTCGGTTGTTGTCGTATCGGGCTAACCATTCTTCCAAGACGACTTCAAGAGTTGCCAAAGGATTTATTTGTGCATCAATCACACTGTCATTATGGATACAGTTATTCACATTGGTCGGTCGGTTGTTGTCGTATCGGGCTAACCATTCATCCATGTCGACTTCAAGAGTTGCCAAAGGATTTATTTGTGCATCAATCACACTGTCATTATGGATACAGCTATTCACATTGGTCGGTCGGTTGTTGTCGTCTTGGGCTAACCATTCATCCACATAGACTTCAAGATCTGTCAAAGGACTTATTTGTGGGTGTATAGGGCATGCCCACTCATTATCATCATCATCTGTATCCGATAACCTATGGTCATTATTATCAGCAGCGAGGTCATGACCACTGATACATGTACAGAGTGATGGACTATAACGACGAACCTTACGTGGTGGCGACATTATGTGAACAAACACCAATACCGTTGAAACAAAGAAAAAACTACATTAGCATATGATAGAGTAGTAAAATAGTAAAAGAAAAATGTAGAAAAAAAAATGTGGCCCCCTGGTGGAGGGTATAACACTGTCGCAGTCTACAACTGTTCAAACAGGATTGTGTTTTTTTTTTCTTCGATCACGAGTGATGGTGTCGTTGACATCGCTTCTGCGGACTAACTTTTGGGCAAGTCTGCCAAGAGTTACACCGAGGGTATTTATCACATCAATAGTGGTTTTATTCTCAACATGGTAGTAACCAGACAGGCCAACCCCTAGTGCATTGATAGCCTCTAAAAGTGTCGTGCGCACGTCGGCAGATGTTTTATCCTCAGACCTGTGACGGGCAGATAGGTCGGAGCCTAAGGTACTGAGTGATGTGGTTAGTGCACTAACGCCACTATGTATGTCGCCGAGCAAACCTCTCAATTCTGTATACTGATTATTGGTGACTCCGTTGGAACAAACAACCCCACCATCATAGGCGTGGTCGAACAGTTGCTCTGGGCGTATGCTGTCTATAAAATATTGCACCTCGGGCGGTATATCATAGGCATTTAAACATAGATCTGGTGATGCATGAACCATAGGGTGTCTCACAACCTGTGGGGACGGCGCTTCAAAACCTGAACTTATCACAATGTCATCGATGAGGAAGTCGTCGGGTATATTGTTGTCGTTGATGATGCTGCTGCTGCCGATGTCGATGATGCCTTTGTCTGTTGGGGCTGTATGGTGGTTGCAGCTGTCGTTGGTGTCTATGGCTGTTGGGGCTGTACATTTGTGGAATCGGGTTATGGAGGCTTTCACAGATCTGTGGAACAACAACAATAATAATGTGTTATATTATTATGTTTTTATTTTAAAAAATTTAAAAAATGTCAACAAGATAGATAACTATAAACAAACCTTTTAAAGGCTTTATTGGGGACTGTTTGAACCCACGGCTTTGTCTGTAGCAAATGTTCTCGTCGTTGGCTCCTGTGGAGTTTGTGTCTCAGAAGAGCGTGTATTATCACTGGTCTGCATCTCGACACAGTGTAGACGCCTCCCTTGATGATGCATTCACCGCTCTAGGGGGTGAAATAGAATATATATATATATATATATATTTTATAGACTGTTTATAACCAGATATGACACGTCATTATGACTACCCATAACAGACCTGTTATTTATCAGCTTCTTCTTCTTCGGCTTTGGTGGCGAGAGGGTGTACAATTGAGCACAGCTAAGGGGTTCACCATCTGATGAGGGGGTGGTCCCACACACTGGCGCTGATGCTAGGCATGGTCTGCTCTGAAAATCCTCTGAGAAAACACATATCTACATCATATATATATATATATATACGGTGGTAATAATACCGTAGCAGTATATTACCTGATAGCTGTGTACAGGTGTCCTGACTGTATGCCACTGGATGTGTCAATATTTTAACACCAGCAGGTCTCAAAGGGGTCTTGAAAGCTGTAGAAATCAACAAGATAATGTCACTTTTTAAATTTTATTTTTGCACCATACCACTTAATATTAACGTGTGGATAATTAGTCTGCCACCAGGTAATTAAAACAATACTCACCGACAACCCCGGGTATAGCTGCTATTGCCGAGGCTAGTTCTGAGGCAGTCATTGATCGGTGGGGCGGGGTCGAACAGCTGTTGCGCATATGGCCTTGTGGGTGATGGCCTTACGACTGCGGGCTGGCGCCTACGTTTCAGTCTGTCTAAAACAAAATAAATCATACATATATACCGTAACAAAACGCTATTAGCCATATTATCATTACTATAATTATTTAATACTCACTACGGGCACATACAGCAGCTGACGGCGGCATATTTTCGATGTTACCAATATTTATATTATCCATGATCTGCTAATTAATAAAACACAGCGTCAGTGTATGTTTTATGCTCAAGAGTGATTGAATATATATTTTTATAATCAAACAATATCTATGATATAACGATGAGACAATATTTAACGTTCTGAGAGAGCCCACACACGTGGTTGGAAAAAAAAGACCCAGCGGCGATATCGTCATAGGTCTATGCTTTTTGTGTGATAAATACACACCCGTACATACGATATCAAACGGGGCAAAGAGGGGCAGTTATGATCGACTAACAAAAACAAAGTCTCATGAGGCACATATGCTAGCGGATGACTCTGTGGGCTAACAGCATGGGGGAACACATGAGGCTCTGTAGCGCCGATGCTAGCGGAGGACTATGTGGGCTAACGGTACGGGATTGCACGAGACTGCTTCTCTCCGCACAGCTCCGGTCACACAACCAACCCATGCAGGACACCATGCAGGACACCAACTGCGCACACCTTTTAATAAAATAAAACGGGCCGAACAAACCCTTATACATATATATATATATATATTACGGAATGCATGATCTTAGAACACAGACATTACGGCTTACCAAATACACATCACTATTACAACCGAAATATTATACAACATTTTATAAAACATAACATAACTCACCTTTTGGAGAAAAAAAATATTCTCAAGGAATGGTCTGAGCCAACAGGTATGGCGATGTGTTCAACAGATAGCTAACGGCAGACTGATGACTCTCCGACGTACCTTTTTAAGAAACACACCCCCTACCTTAGCTGCCCTCCCCCAGCCTATTCAAGAGTAGAACGCACCCAATAACATCGTTCCCTACTCCGCTCATGCATGTTTGACACACCCACCACGGTAGTGCATGTGCTGTGGGGGACAGCCTTCCCAACACCCCTTTCAGTACACCCCCCCAGCCATTGATAAACACTTTGCATTAATAAAGACACAGGGAAGGGGTGTATAAATGTTTAAATGGTACAAACAAGCACTCCTATTTATAGGGAATTATTTTTATGTTATACATTTTTAATTTGTGATAATATTTAATATTTTAAATTTATTTTATTTTATTTTTTTCAGCAAAAAAAATGCATAATATTGACATTTATGCGTGCATGTGAGGCCGCACGCGTGCACGTACGTATACGCGGATATATGTCAATATATTACTACTGAGGGAGTTTGTTTAGATGCATGCAGGTGATTCCGGTCAACCAGATCATACTGATGGCCAACATGAATAGCAGCCCATTGTTGTTTGAGAAATATTTCTAATTGGGAGCCTATGGGATCCTTTAACGGATCGAAGGTATTGGTAGCAAAGCACAGTCCTAATAACTTTGTCTCATTCGGTAACAGGCCCAACCCATGATAACGGTCGAATCCTCTTTTTAAATTACTTGGATGATTGTCTGTGAAGGTCATCTCTCTCAACATTAAATTAATGTGCTTCGTACCACAGTCAGTCTTGTCCTCTAGTGTACCCTGGTCATCTAAATACTCCCCTTCTGTCCAGCAATAAGGTTGTAACTGTTGCCCGTTTACATACTCGGGATCGCTCATCTGTCTCCTTTTTAGTCTTTTAATTGATAGATCATAAGGTTTGATCAACGTGTGGTTGACGCACTGTAGAAAGTTGGTCATAGCTATTTGCCCATTATTCTCCACCCATAGTTGATTATCTTTATTGTCGAAGTCAGGAACCCACATATAATACATTATCAGGTTGCCGCTAGTTTTATTTTGCTACCAGTTAAGGCCGCTGGGGTAGGCCATCAGGAGATATTGAGACAGGAGCACTTGTAAGCCCCACGGAAAAAATTGCTTCTTTAAGAGGGAAAAGTCTGTTAAACCAAACATGGTCGGTACATCTCATGAATTACATGATTTGATCGCTCCTCCATTCTACGACGGAAGCGTCTTTGCCTCTGTGCACTAACGCTCTCGTTTACTGCAGGTGGAGGTTGTCCTATGACAGATAAATGGGCAGGTGCTCCTGGGGAGCCTGTAGGGGGAAATAACACATCCAAGAGCCCTTGGATGTGAACATTGGATGCAGGTGGCATAGACAGGGTTACGACGGGGTTGCCCCTCTTTCTTTTATTAAATAGCCTGGCAAGTTGTTCGTCATCTATGACACTTATTGGGTCGGTGAAAGCCATCTTCCGCATCAGTGTTTTGTCTCTATAGATACTAAAAGAGCAGTTGGATAAGGATTTCATGGGGCGACTAATGGATGACGCTCTGGACGAGTAATAGGTTGTATAATTGGTTAGCACTTCAGCGCAGGTGAAATTATCTCTAGTAGGAGCTAACCAACCATAGGTCGAAGTTATGTGTGTGTCATTGGCATATGTCCAGGATTCTACCAATAATTCGTCTGGAACCTCCTCTCGGGTTGGTTTGTCCTTGGCAATCTGATGCCAAGAAGATTTGCACTCAGTGGTATTCAGTAAGTAATGCGATTAATCTTAGTGAACACCCAGACTTCATGGGGCATGGAGAATTTGGGAAATTCACCATCTACTATGAACTGAAGTATTGAATAAACGGATGTCTATTCCTCGGGCTTGCATCTCTCGTACCATACGTGTCCAGTATTTACCTTTATTGGTTTCAGCGCAGGAAGATGCATCCGAACAGTCAGTCTAGGCGCTGGTGCAGGGAAACTTATGTACATAACTCACGTGTGACGTGGCATATGCTAATTTGGTTTCCACAGTCACCTGCCACACCTCCCATCTTCGCAGAGAGTACGTGGTGACCTCCGCGTAGCCCATGAGGTTTATGGCTACGATCCCAATGGAGGCCAGTATGTAGAAACCACAAAACATACATGATTGCGTCAGTTGGTACCGTTCTCGTCATCTGGTCTCTAGAGGTCTTTGTTCTATGGTCGGTTCGACCACAGTCTGAGGTAGATTCCCTGGTGGTCGCGAGTCTGCCGTCATCCCGCCCCCTTCTCCCCCCTCCATTTTCTTCTGTGGATGAGAGAGAAAAACGCAGGATGAGGAACAACAACAGACTCTAGTCAAGCCCACCTGTTCACTCAACCTAGGGAACTTGTGTTTCCCAAATAGGCCACTGAATATTCTTCTCTGAGGAGTGCTACACTCCGGGTCCTCTAGTGGTTGGCTGGTCACTGACACCTTGGCGGTCCTAACCTGTCCGCGGTCACCTTTCGCCAACGTCAGTTTCACAGTCAGCTGGAACTGGGGTAGTGTGGAAAAAGTCTGGGGGTGAGAGCAGGGTAGAGTTATTGCATTCACCCAACAGGTGATATCTTTGTCACGTTGCTGAGTTATTGGTGTCACCCAATCCCTTTCTCCGGCCTGCGCCCCTGGTTCGGGACTGCATGTCTCACAAAGGTGCCCTCCACCATCTGGAGGACGATACTCTGAAACTCAATTTCGTAAGATTACTTGGTGGCCATTAATGGGAAAAGGGTCTCACGCACAGGGTGAGGGTGCAAGGTAACCATAGAGTCACCTTTAGTGCCAACTGAAAGGCTAGGGCGCTCTTCTCTGCAGGACGGAAACTGTCTCATAATCATTCTCTGCAGAGGAGACAGGTTCGGGGTCAGGTCGGGACTGGAGGTGTACATTCCCCAGTCTTGCCCCTTGCGTGTCTTTTTTCTGAAACCCAGCCTCTCTGAGTCAGAAGGGTGTAGATCACTTCCTCCTCTTAGGAGGGACAGGCCATCACATAAGCCAATTTTAATGGCTGTGGAACAGGGAAGGAGGCCGTCACTGGTCGCTGAACACGAGCAGTCACCTCTGAACCCCACCGGATGGTCATAGCGCCCCATTGTTGTTCTGAGGCCGTAGGTGGTAAAGCAAGGCACACAGAACATCAGGCGACAAAAGGGAAGACCCTCTCTTGCTAAACCCACCAGGGGGTCTGCTGCATATGGGGATAGAAACTTGCCAGGGCGGTCCTCGGGGTCGCCTCGCCAGATACACACCGAGACGGGTTGTTGACATGACTCGCACGTCCCCGTATAGTATCTTTGCCACTGCAAACGACAAGTTCTTTCCCAGTCAGAAACAATGGTACCTTGAGGGCCAACATCAGGTTACTCAGGCTTCCGCCTACCCAAATTTTGTCCCCCGAGCAGCTGAGCATCCACACGGCTTGTATAGTGTGTATGGTCAGGTCACCAATGTCAATTTCAAGTGCGGGCTTTGTGGGATAAGGGCTTGCCATTCTAGATTATCTTTCTAATCTGTCTGGGGTGTGTTTGTCTGAACTTGGCTACGTGAACTACGTTACCTGACATGAATAGAACCTCGTTCTGGCCCTCACACTTGGTCTTCAGATGTCCTGCTTCCGGGTGTACCCGTCGTATGGTGACCCACACTCGATCTCCTGGAGAGAAAGGGGGGTCTTTATCAGTGTTTATGTCTGTCTTTGGGTCTCTCAACTTTGGCTCCTGTAAGAACTGATTTAGCTGAGTTAGTTTAAGAGGTTCATCCCAGTCAAGTGGAGCGTTCTTAATGATCCACTCCTTTGCTGCTCTGACCGCCCTCTCTGCCACCCCGTTGGTATGATGAGCATAAGGGACGGATCAGACCTGCTGTATAGAACAATCTGTCAACACGTCATTGACCCATCTGTTCTTGAAATGAGACCCTCTGGCCATCTACACAAATGGTCTCCCATACGTTTGACCACAGTTCGTCCGATTGCGGCCTTCAACGGATACACATGCTTATAACTGGACCCGTTGTCCGCGATGACCAAAAAATACCTGTGTCCTAACTTAGTTCTATGTGGGAAGGGCCCTGCAATGTCTGAACTAAAATGGACTCCTGGGTCCTTACACACTATCATCAATTGTTCTGGCGTAGCTTTCTTAAACCCATCCACCATGGCACATTGCTGACATCGTGATCGGACTTGTGTTGTGTGTGTTTTCAGAGCAGGGATGCAGATCATGTTGTTCTTCAAAAACCTTCGAATCTTCTCATGACCCACATGCCCTAGCCCTTCGTGCACTTCGGTGACTATCCGATAGGCATCGTCGGGTGGCACATTCGTGAATGCGTCTTCTCCCTTCCATCCCGGTGGAAATATCAGGGAGTTTGGCCACCTTGAGTCTTGTCTGGGCCATTCGGTCAACTTGTCTATTACCATCATGATCGTAATCTCTAATGTCGGTGTGACTTTTAACATGAGTCCAATCTAGGTACATAGAACGGGTTATTTCCGCGATCAAACTCCACAAATGCGCGTGGGCGAGTGGTTCACCTTTTACATTTGTAAAATCTCGTTGTTTCCAATACTCCAACTCTTGAGTACCTGCTTTGTAACAGTAATCGCTGTCGGTCACAATTCTCAACTTGGAAAGGTTATTCTTCTTCGCTGCTAAGAGGCCTTCCAGAATGGCATTTACTTCAGCTGTCTGTGCCGTGCCTGCGCACCGGCCTGTTTTCTTTATTAATGCCTCATCTTTGTCATTTTTAATGAGAAAAGCCCACGTGGCTAGCTTATCAGCTCCCTGTAAGCTGCCGTCCGTGAACAGTGTGACGGATGGTTTTGGCATCACTGGAGCCGCAGGTTGGTCAGTTTTTGGTTGTTTTACGATCTGTCCCTCAGTCTGAAACTCGACCTGTGGATCTAGGATCATCATTTGCCACTTTCCCCACCTGCTCATCATTGCTTTGGCACCTGCCGTTGTTTGTTTGGTAGCTTCTTTTATGGCTGGTATGGGAGTGTAGAAAATGTATTTCTTATCTCCGGCAACTTCTTTTAGAGCCGGCCAAAAGCGATAGGCCAGGCACAGGAACTTTTCCTCGTCCGAGTATTTGACGTCTGTCCCTGACCATTCATTTGAGAAAAACAGCGTAGGGTCTTGGGAGCCTAGGTTTCTAGTTTCTACCCCTCCCCCCATATTACTTATCTCTAAGTGCGCTTCCAGATGTGTTTCCATTTTTCGTTTCTCCAAATATCGTGCGGTATTTAACACGTGTTTTGAGGATTTGATAATCTTCTAGGTCTGTGGCACTCAACTGGATGTCTCTGGGGGCAGCTTTCCTTCTCAATTTACCTTTCAACTTGTGTAAAGTGGAGGCCTTCTCACTCATCCAGGAAATATGGTTGCTGACATATTCGCAGGTGCGCAGAAACCGCTCTAAATCTGTGACTGATTTAGGATCAGGAAAATAAATGAGTTTCAGTTTGTACGAGTCGGTTAATTCTTTCCCTAGAGGAGACATTTTGAACGCCAGGTAAACCAATTCTTGTCGTGCTATCTCACATTTTTTTAGGCTAACCTTGAAACCTTCTGCCGATAGTCTCGTCAAGACTTCATTTAAGCATTGCAGGTGTTCGTCTGGGTCATCATGAGTGAAATATACATCGTCAATGTATATTTCAACCGGAAGGCCCTCCAAGGTTTTGACCACAGCTGTTTGCAAAACGTTAGGTGCATTTTTGTAGCCCATCGGCAGCCGGAGCCAACGATACGCATCTACCCCCAAGGTAAAGCACGTCTTTAGCTGGGACTGCGGATCAATGGGTATCGACCAAAAACCATTGCTTAAATCCAAGCTGGTCTTGTATCGTTTCTGTGGGAGAATTTGCATAGTGCGGCAAGGATTAATTAAATGTCGGGCGTCGGAGTATGATCGTTTATTTAGTTCGATGAGGTTGTGAACTAATCGACTGGTGCCGTCTGGCTTTGGAACTCCCATCACAGGGAGATTAGTGGGTGGGTTTTGCACCTTTGCGATAATCTCCAGCGCTTCTAGCTCCTGTATGGTTTGGTCAAGCTCTTTTTTGATCTCTGGCTTTATTTGGTATTGGGATTGTCTGGGTGGCATTCCTCCTTGAATGGAATGTGTGTACTTGGGCGCATATCCAACATCATTTTTGAACCAGGCGTATCTTCCTCGTTTGAGTACTTCTCTCAGTTTCTCGGGGTTCGGCAGATTAGTTTTGGATACCTGGTCTTGAATCTGGGTCTCGATGTTAACCTCTTTTAGGTAAGCTATTTTACGGCATACTGGTAGGTCTTTGCGCGCCATTAATCTATCACGGCCTTGGACTCCGATCAGACCACGGTGCTCAATTTCTTTTAACATTACTGGACTCCCGTTGGCTAATTCAACAGGGATCTTGCCCTGAGGCTGAACGGACAGGTCTGCACCTGTGTCTACTCTGTAGGTGTCTCCTTTAAAATCTGCGTTCAAATTTCCTTTACCTTTCTCCCAAGTATATTGTCTCAACATCTCTAAGATCGGGCGGGGTT
This sequence comes from Pseudoliparis swirei, assembly GCF_029220125.1. Classification (NCBI taxonomy): domain Eukaryota; kingdom Metazoa; phylum Chordata; class Actinopteri; order Perciformes; family Liparidae; genus Pseudoliparis; species Pseudoliparis swirei. Next base: position 19,979,645 of record NC_079403.1, read on the forward strand.
CCTCCTGGGGGGTTCCTCCTGGGGTGTTCCTGGTCCCAGTCCGCCTGCTGCTTCTGCAGGCATTCCTTCTCCTCTTTGCTAATGGCACACACGTCTACACGTGGCCTCCGGGTCTTGTCGGCGTTTGGTGGTACGTTTTGATTGGGGGTTTGACTGTTACCCTGTGGTACCTGAGGGTATTGACCTCTGGGCGGAAGGTCTTCGCGGGGATTCTGTTGTCGATTCTCTGAGGGATAAGTCTGATTCTGTTGTCGGTTCTCTTGGGGATAAGTCTGATTCTGTTGTCAGTTCTTGTTGTTTCGTCGGTTCGACGTCTGCTGCTGTGACTGGGCTCTCGGGGTTGGTTCTGGCATCCTGAACCCGGAGGCCCCCAATTAGTTTTTTGACTCCTGCGGTGTGGGGGAATCTGACTCATAGGCAGGACCGAATTCTCGCCTGTTTTCTTCTAACATGCGTCGATTGGCGTCCCAACGACAGGCCTCTGTTGTCTCCCTCTGGAATTTCGTGGGGAACCATGCTTTTATCTTTGCAACGCGTGAAGAATGCGAGGTCCGACTCACCCCTGTACCGTTCGGGGATGATGTATTTTAATTCTCTAGGGGCCTTTGTTTGGGTGTGTCAGAATTGACCCCTGTGTGGAGTTGGGCAGTAGCAAGGAGCTGCTTTGCAGCCTAATGTCGGGCGGGAGGTCTATGCCGGGGTTTGGGTTTGCCAACGTCGGGTAGGGTGTTGGTGGGGTTGTCTGCTCGCTGGTCCGACGCCGGTGTGTTCTGCACGGCGTCATCTCTTCTTACGGTTCCGGTCCTGTACCAGTCGTATCCAGCTGATAGGTATGAATCCTTCCATGGTCGTGGGAGTCAGGGCTGTTCTAACACCGTGTTGGCCGATGGAGCGGCCTGGGAATATTGAGCTTCGGCTTGCGTCACTGGGTACCATGGGGCCAAGGGCTCGGGGGGATGGAGAGGATTACTCGCGATGTTTGGTGGGTCGCTAAAGGTTGTCCTTGGGTTATAGGGTTAGCCTTCGGGCGTGGACCAGGTTGGTTCCTGGACAGGGGCCTGTCGGGGGTCATACTATCTCCTAGCTATGGGCTTGGCTCGTGGATGATTACCCTGTGAGATGGGTACTAAATTAGGCGCAAAGCTCACGCGACGGGCCTCGTGCGGTCTTTGTGATGGATCAAGACGGATCGGGTTTCCTCGGTACTGGCCTCTGTCTCTGGGAGTGGACGTTAGTGGAGGGTCAGTCAGGTCAAGTCTTCCTACGTCGGTTAGCCAGCTGGGAGGGGACGGTCTGATGGCTCTCGCTCTGAGTGGGTGGGGCACTGGGCTTCTACTGTGTAGGTGTCTCTCCTCTTCCTCACTCTCGAATCCCTCAGTTGACCTGCAGCTGCCTGCGTAGGCCTCTTCTAGATGGTCCTTCAAGTAGGTTTTTAAGCTGGGGGTGTCTTCTAAGGGGCAGATGTCATGAAAAGGGTGATTTAACGCTAAGGCGTGTAGGATTGTTTTGGTCTCTATTCCTTGGTACGTCTTTCCCTGAGTCCTGCAACGGATCGTCATCATGGAACATGGTCCATCTGTAGCCCATGCTTCAAGGTCCTCGATAAGCATGTACCATATGGGGGAAAGCTCTTCTGGCTGAGGCTGGGCTCTCTTAGAATATCTGTGTGTGGCTAAAACTGTGTGTCCTATGGAGGTGTACAACTGCTCTGCTCGCTCTCCTGGGGGACGTCATCCATGTCCCCTGCAATCAGCTCTCTCTCTGGTCTGCCTCCCTGAGTTTCTCTGTTGGCTACCACAGTCGCCCTGGCTCGCCTAACATGTGCTGAGCCTAACATTCTCCTGACCTCGGCTTCGTGGTCTGGGTTGGTGGCGAGTAGGGGTTTGTGTAGAGTTAACAAGGGGCCACGTCCTAGGGCAGGGTCGATCTGATCAGGGGCTTTCACCTCGATCAGGAATCGGGTAGTCCCTAGTGTGAACGTGTCAGTCACGTCGGGTCCCTGGAAGTCCGCCTCCAGTAACAGTCTCTGGTTGTTGTGGTCGGTCAGGTCCGCTGTGTCTGGCTGGGATGGGGTGTGAGTGGTGGGGAGGGGTCGAGGGCTCAAGGATGGGGGCCCACTTTTGGTACTCGGTCCTGTCCCTAAGGCACAATATTATGTTCAAATGACGGCCATGTTTCTCCCAAGAGTGAGTGAAAGCGGATTTTGAGTTGTCGGCGTGGTAGTTACGTTTTTCTCCCCCGAAGGGACTCATTATGATGTAATTGGGTTTGTCCCTTCTGATTAATTCTATTGCGTGTAAAAACGTGGCATTGTAGGCCTCACCTAGGGCATGGATTGGATTATGTGTTGCCGCGTCTTGTTGCGGTACAAGCACGGTGTGTATGACGGCGGAAATGAGTGGGTTGTCACTCTCGAGTTGTCACCACTGAGTTCTGAGCGAAAGGTCCTTGGTTCCTCCTCAGCTCTTCTAGAGACTCGTCTTGCATGCCGTCTCCTGTCATTCGTCTGATTTCTAAAGACACGCCACTAGCGTGATGGAGATTAGCATTGGCGGGATTCACTAAAATGCATGGATGTTCTAGTTCTAAGTCCTGACCTTTGCCTCCACTGGCTGCTGTAATTTCGCGTTGGGGCATGGTCGTGTAGTCAGGTAAAGTCTGTTGGGCGTTGTGGTCGTGTTTCTCGTATTGGTGCTACTCTGGGGCTTCGCAGTCTCTATAGGCTGGGGGTGCGGCGGGTTCTCTGTACTGCATGAAGTCTCTTAGATAACTTCCTGGGTCTCTGTAATTATGGGGGTTGGGCTCTAACGTCCTACGTTGGCCGGCGTGGTATGGGGTGTAGGCTCCTCTTTCGACGCTACTGAGTGCGTCGGTGAATTCCGACGCCCCGTCGTCCATTTTTGGGGCTGCGGCTTCCTAGTCTCAGTCCTATGGATACGGTTTAGTGTGTAGTTTGGGGAACTACTAAAACTGGTCAAAAAATAAAAAAATTGTTATGAGGTTGTGGAGTTTGTACTACAAGGCTGCTGGTGGTGTTGGTACACCTATAGTTATTGGTTATTTGGTTTAAAAATAGAGGCCTTGAGAGAGCTCTAAAGAAACAATTGCCATCAGCAACTATAGTGTCATTCTTGCATGGAACTCCTAATGGACCGACACATGCAGGATCAACCGTGTGTGTTTTTGAGCATTTCATTTTTAAATCTTTGCACAGAGCTTGTGACACACGTTCACAAATTGGTGCAAAATCATGGTTGTTGTGTACAATTTCATCGACAAATTCAACATCTGAATTGGCGTCAGATGTCGAACCACTCATGTGTTGTACATTTTGTGCAGGCTCGTTACCATCCGACTTGGCACAACCCTGTGTCAATGGTGAATGTGTAGTACTTCCGGTAATGATCTCCACATCAAAATCCAGACTTCCAAATGGTATGGGATTAGTACTCAGCACTGTTGGTTTTGAAACCTGGGGAAGTTGTTGTACATTTGGTGCCGACGCATTGCTCCTTGTCACTCGTGAATGCCTATTACTTCTGGAAAGTTTGAGTGGCATCTCCACATCAAAATTCAGATTTCCAAATGTTATAGGATTAGCAGTCGGCAGTTTGTTTTGCAACCTGGCGTTGTGCATGTTGTGAAGAAACCAAAACAAGCGTAGATGGTATGACGGAGCTTATGTGGCTCTGCTGGACTCGCAGGAGTCGCACTGACCCAAACACCACATATCTCAAAAGACTTTGGCTTACCACCAAACCCTTCCGACAAAGTGCAAATGTGCTGGAATACAGCATCGCTGGTAGAATGGTACACAATAACACTCTTTCCTGTTGCATCAACCATGCCACAAGCATTGCGTGCATGTGAGTCAACGACTGCATACTGGTCATTGTCACGAATGATTGCGCATGTATTGTCACACAGCGTCAGAAGACATGTGCTGTATCGTGACAATGTGCGCTCCAGTGCACTAGAAAGAGTGGCGTAGGTACCATTTTCAATCAGTTCACCTTCAACCACATCGACAAGTCCTGACTTAAAGTCAGCACCATATTTAAATGTGAACTGCTTTCCATCAATGCGACACTGCTTGGGCAAATCAGGAACACACAACCACTGACTTGTTCTTGTGCTCGCCCACTCTCTTCGTAAACCTTTATACAACTTGTCACCCAAAACCACCACTCTGTCCAGGTGTTTTTGCTGCCATGACAAAACACTCCCTTGATTGTGTTTTGCCAAACTTACCAGGGCTATGGCCATGCACTGAACACCTGGAAAGTGAAACCGGCCCTCCCCCTGGTGAAAGGATCCCCTTACACTGGGACGTTGCCTGACAGACCTGCCAGGTGCAACAATCATGACATCATGCGTGTCATCACTGACATCACTGGATGCCTCAACAATCATGTCATCACTGTTGTCTCCATCACAGCTGACTGACATGGAGTGTGCAACTGTGTTTACAGACAGTGATGTCAGTGTTGCCAAACATGCAGTTTCACTTGGTCTTTCTTTGACTGAAATGCTGCGAATAGCACATCGCTCTGCATTTAGGGACTTTTGCAGCGGTCTAATGCGATACATCAAATCCGCCATGCCTGAGTTGAAAACTACCACAGAAGCGCCAGTTGTGCTGACATCCCAGACGCACTCCGTACACCACAATCCACGACCACAATGTACTTGTCATGTTTAACCACGACACTCACTGCACCGTTAAGGCTCAGGAGACACATCCCATCTCTATCCAGCAGTTCCTCCAGTTTTCCTTTCACCACAGTCTCATCGTCTAAACCCTGCAAACTGTAACCTGCCATCTTGCCCAGAGCAACGTCCCAGTTCTTGCCAAACACAGCATTCTGTTCGAGAAACGCAGCCAATTCTTTTGCCGTTACATTCCACATGTTTGATTGCAGCGACAACACTACTTGCAAGACCTCAGCCAGAATGTGGTACTGCTCTTACAGCAGTACCAGTATCAACAGCGGCTTGCCGGTTCTCTGCACAGATGCACGCATTAGTAGGTGTATCGCTCTCACCTTGGATGGAGCAGGATGAGCTCTCAGTGCTGTGGACATTCTCTCTCACATCTGCAGGCAGAGCCCTTATTATATTGTTTTGAGATATTTGTGTTGCGTTTGTGTGACCGTGCACTATAATAATAATAATCCATTTAATTTACATAGCTAATATATACATTTCTTATTAATATGAATCATTATAGTGAACAGTAAAGAAATATTTAATTGAAGTTGTAAGAGCCCACCACTAGGTGCTCAGTCAATTAGACCAGACGCCAAGAGCACAATGGCCAGAGGTCACTAGACTGGCAGGAGCATACACTTTTTGATTGTCAGAACAGACAATGTGTAACAATGAATGTTTTGATATCTTTCATTATTTGGAACAGACAAATGGATTTTGTAAGGAAACTTATCTTTTAGTTTGTGTTGGAAAACGTACAATATTAGAAATAAATGACCGTTCACATTATAAGCTGATTGTATCTGTTTATTGCACGCGTCTAAACTAAGGTAGTAGTTGTATAATCTGTCCTGATGAAGTGAATTCATCAGATCACTTCAAAAGTATTATGTTGATGCATGTTGTCTCGTGCCATACAGTGGATCCAGCAAGTGCTGCACTGTTTGCAAAGTATGATTTCCAGCATCGCTCCATGCAGGAAAAAATGTCTAACTCAGACGCTTACTCCGACGGTCGCAGACGTTCTTGGGCCGCCTAAGCCGGGGTCCGGCCAGCACCCTCGACGTGCGAAGGAGGAACGAGGACCCGCAAATCGCTGCTTGCAGCTTTAATTTTGTTCCTATTCGTAGTCAGTGGACTCCCTTTTGTGAATGGCTTACAGCCTCAGACACATGATTCTTGTGAGGCAACACCCCTGTAACTGAATTGTTCATTAGGTTAATACCAGCTTATGTATTTAATTTTAGTTTTGTCGCGTGCTCTTATAGAGCCCCGTGTCGTCTTCGTGAATTGATATGTGCGCCAGCCACTAGCAAACTAATATACAGTCAGCTACGCAGGACCGCTATCGGGAGTTATGATCTGCACCAACGCATGTTCCAAGCCGATTGTTATTTACTGATCTCGTTAGTGTTAGGTTGTAATAATTTATTTTGATAACATTTGCAGAGGTCTTATGCTTTAAATTAATACATATAGAAATATATTATAATGGGAAATATTAAGGAGAATATTGTTATTAATGTATTATGAAGCATAGGGGTAATGTTTACTCTATGCAAATGTAAATGGCAAGAATTAATGTATGTTGCATGAAAGTGACTGTATGTTAGTATTATAGATTGACGAAGCCGGTTAAAATCCGTGAAGTGACTTACAATAATAGACGGGACTTTTATTGTGAAAATACTTGACCGGAAGTGACGTTTTAACCCGGGGTTCAGTGACATTCGACCCCTCCATTGTTCTAGCGTGACTTTGAACCAATCACTAGGTGTTAAAGGCTGGACTCACCTTTGAGAGTCAGGATTGGCTGATATTGAGTCCAAGACTCTGGGGATTAGAGATAGCGCTCGCTTCCACTGGGACCTCGAGGGCGGAGGAGCCCGATGACCACGATCGTGAGGCCTTGAATGTTTGTTTTACACTTCCTGCCATTAAATGTTGATAACTTAATTCACGTGTGTCCGGAAGCCTGTTTTCCATCATTTGCGAAGTGCCCAGTTTCAGAACATCCTTATATTAGGAACCCTCTCGTCGGCTAACAGTCGGTAGCCACCACACGTGGTCTGTCCTCTAGTCCTGGCTTTCCGTGCACGTCATTAATCATCAACCCTCGGTACAAAACATGCCACTCACAAGACAATACAAGCAACGATGAACGCAATAACACGGAAACATACAACGTAAGCACGTGCAAAGAGTATACACAAACACTTGGAGAGACGACAACACACGAACACGTGCAAACGACCACACACAAGGACGTAATCACACAAAACCGTGCAGAAGCGACTTGTGGGGCTTGTGCCCTCCGTCGTGTTGACGGTATAAATAGTTTAATTCTTCTGAGGGGGCTCCACACCGCTCTACATCCTAATTTCCCTTGTAATCTATGCAGAATTCGAATAAACTGAGACTGCGTATCATGTTTTGAAGTCGGCCGACTCATCTGGAGAAGCGGGGAGTCCTCAGGCAGTCCTTACAGCCGCGAGGTGGTCGCCAACTCGAGTAGTTTTTCCGGATGTCTCGCGCTTAATGGAAATCAGGACTGGAATGCGGTGGATCAAGTTTAACAATATTTAATGGCAAGAAGTTTAACAAACAAAGCTCACAATCGTGGATTCGTAGTGATCCAGGCTCCACAGGTATAAACTAAAGCAAGCAAGTGTTGCTGTCTAACGTAGGTCAACGAAAGAGCGATTTCTCACAGCAAAGAGGTATTAGTCGTCAGCAGCCAATCACCTATTCTCAAAAGTTAGTCCTTTGTTATTTAGTCATGCAACACCTGGCTAAAAGTCCGCTATCAAAATGGCAACCGGCTTCAACATTTCTGAAATACTAACTAACATCCATTCCAATGCAACAGTAAACAGTGTCTTTCCCTAATTCTTCTCAATAAATTCATAAGTCATAATAATATCTTTCTATATGTATTAACTTAAAGCATAAGACTTCCTCTATGTACATGTGCAAAATAAAAATAAACTATTACAACCTTACAATAGCCAACACCTCTGGATCCACAGGGGGCTTCTTCAGGAGAGGTTTAATTAGAGCTACTTTGAAGGAATGTTGTACATGGCCTGTTAGCAAAGACACATTGATAATATCTAATAGAGCTGCCATTTAAAGGCAAAACATCTTAAAGCAGTCTTGTCGGGATATGGTCCAAGAGACAGGTAAGAAGTAGAAACCGTTGAAGACAGTTGGTCAAGGTTAATGGGAGAAAAGACATCCAAATATACACCAGGGCACACAGAGGTTTTCAAGGCCAGATTGGCACTGGTTGAGGGCAAGAGATTAATAATCTTGCATCTAATAGTTAGAATCTTTTCATTAAAGAAATTCATGAAGTCATTACAACTGAGGTCTATAGGAATACACGGCTCCACAGAGCTGTGACTGTAAGCCTGGCTACAGTGCTAAAGAGAAACCTGGGGTTGTTCTTGTTTTTCTCTATTACCGATAAGTAATTGGCTGCTCTGGCATTACGGAGGGCCTTCTTATGTGTTTTAGGACTATCTCGCCAAACTAAGCGGAATTCTTCCAGATTAGTAGAACGCCATATGCTTTAAAGCTTTCGTGATGTTTGCTTTAGTTTGCGGATCATACCAAGGAGCAAACCTCCTTTGCCTCACTGTCTTCTTCTTCAGAGGGGCTATCGAGTCCAGTGTCACTCAGTAAGCCTGTGGCACTATCGACAAGATGATCAATCTGGGATGGAGTAAAGTTAACACAGGAGTCCTCTGTTATATTGAGACGTGGTATTTAATCAAATGCAGAAGGTATCGCTTCTTTGAATTTAGCTACAGCACTGTCAGTCAAAGGTTTCTACACCAGATGTCTAACTAACGGTGTACACTCCGGTAGTATAAACTCAAAAGTTATGAGCTTGTGGTCTGACAGAAGAAGGTTCTGTGGGAAGACCTTCAAATGCTCAATGTCACATGTAAGAACAAGTTTGAGATTGTGGCCAAAGCACTGAGTTGGTTTCTGTACTCTGACAGAAACCTATTGAGTCCAACAATGAGATAAATACAGCACTACAGCAATCATTATTAACATCCACATGAATATTAAAATATCCGACAATAATAACTGACAGTTTTAAGGACTAAACTTGATAGAAACTCTGGATATGGACCTGGTGGCCAGTACACTATCACAAATATAATTGGCTATAATGTTTTCCAGATTGGATGTAAAAGACAAAGAACAAGGCTTTAAAATGAGTTTAATTTGGGTCCAGGATTTATTAATAGGCTTGAGTCAAAGATGGCTGCTACTCCACCTCCTCGACCGGTGCCTCAAGGAACGTGAGTATTAATATAACGGATGAATTTATTCAATTAGGCTGAAATATTCTTCATGACTCAGCCAGGTTTCAGTAAGACGACATAAATCAATGTAATTATCTGATTTTAAATAATTTACTAATACAGCTTTTAGATGACAACAATCTAATATTTAAGCATCTACATTATATTATCCTGTTGTGTTGCACTGTTGAAATAACTTGTATGAGGTTATGAAGGATGACTCCTCTTTTAGTTATTTTTTAATTAATTAAATTTTAAGTGGCCCTGTGACAGACAGACTCTATAAAGTTATCGCGGTGGACTGGGTGAGAGGGGTGTGGGACTACTGTTTCTGGTTTCTGGCATGAACCTTGCATTGTCACATATAGCTGTCTGTTGATCAACTTTGTCATGTTCGCAAAAATGAGACACACATCAGATCAGGTTTCTCCCAGAAAGTCTTCCAGTTATCTATGTAGCCCACATCATTTGCTGGGCACCACCTCGACCGCAAGCAGTTAAATGATGACATGCTGTCACGGGGTGAGGCTCAGGCGCAGAGAGACAGGCTGGACGAAATATAAATAACAAAAAGCACTCTTTAATGAGGCAAAACAGTTGCAAAATAAACAAGGTCCAAAAGGGGCAGGCAGAGGATCGTCGGTCAGGGCAGGCAGGCAGGCAGGCAGGCAGGCAGGCAGGCAGGGTCGACGCAGGCAGGATCAGGAACACGGACAAGACGACAGGAAAAGCACACGGAACCATAGACGACAATCGGACAGCAGACAAGGGTAAGACTGACACAATATATAGGGGGGGGAAACAGGTGTACAACATCAGACTAACGAGACAAGAGTGGCTGAGGGCAGGTGCAGGAAATTAAACAATTAAGACAGAGAGAAGACACAGGAGACAGGAGAAACGGAACAGGGTGTTACACATGCAGCTATACATGTCATCATTTATCACATTGGGGAGAGGACCAGAAAACACTTCGGTGTCCGACATCGTCTTGGCATAAGCACACACAGATTCCACATTCATTTTAGTGACCGGCGTTGTCGGGTGTCATTGCCCCCGGCGTGTATTATAATCTTATTGTATTTACGCATATCCTTAGCAAGCGGATTTAAACTAGATTCAATGTCGCCCGCTCTGGCCCCCGGAATGCACTTAACTATAGTCCGTGGTTTCGCCAACTTCAAGTTCCTGACTCTGGAGCTCCCAATAACCAGAGTGTGTTTCTCAGCGGGTGTCTCGCTGAGTGGGGTGAACCAGTTAGAAGTGTGGCTGAGGCTGGTGCACAGCGGGCATTTGTCTACTCTTGCAAACAGTTATGCAGCGTTCCGGCTATCAGAAGCCGCCCCTATTGGCTCTGCCCCGGTTACAGGAGGGGGCAGGCATTAAAGAAGGGAGAGGAATAACTTAACATGAGAAGCACAGAGCAAGAGAGAATGGGGAGGAAGAAAAGGAAGCCAACGCTAACTGCAGATCTGGCAACCGGAAGTGATGCTATACGCTTGCCGGAAGGGAGAGATGTTGCATTTATAGCTCGTGAATAGTCTGGCTCTCGCTCTTCTCAGGCCAGTTTCATCTCCGTCTCTGAAGGCCTCGTTTCTGGCCCTCAGCACCTGTTGGACTTCCCCTGTAAGCCATGGCTTCTGGTTAGCTCGAGTGGTGATGGTCTTTATATGGGACACATCATCAACGCACTTGTGTTAAAGCAGTCTTGGAGAGTAAAGGAGGCCCCCCTCTGGCCCCACCCGTACCTGCTTCAGGACCGGTCTGGAGACTTTTTTTCTTGGTCTGTATGCTGGCATGACTGATGCGGTCAGAGAGTCCTATGTGGTGATAACTTGTTGTCTATTGTGGGGTTTTCACCTTAAAGATAAAGCCCCGCTAGTTCCATTATCAGACCAACTCCAATGACCACAGATGACAGACTCGAGCGCGTAGTTTTACTTGTCACAAGGAGAATGCCTGAGCTGTGCCTCTGCACGTCTCCAAAACACTCTGGCTCAGTTCTCCCCCGACAGTCCTTTTATTGAGGCAAATGGTTATACAAACAGCTGAGGAAACTCCTTTTCTTATCCGCTTGAGTTTTATGACCCTGAGTGTGTGATGGAGGTGTGGGTGAGGTATGTGGGGAGACATGAAACAAACCCTTGTTCCTGTGTCTGCTCATTAACCAGATGTGACCCTGGAACCTTTTGCTCTCAGGGTGACTGGTATTGAATAAACAACACAGCAATAATATAATTGTAATTATTAATCTTCTAATAATTACAACCCTGTGGAGTAAACAATAATTCATAGGGCTTACATTCTTTAATACAAATTGAAAACACATGCTCTAAAACCTAACACTATGATACTATGTTGTCCCCTCCTTGTTGGGGAATGAAAGTGCTGATATAGTTTGGGAAGGACAGTGTTGAGGTATGCAAGGTTTGAAATCTCCAGCGGGGATGGTGAAGCCGTCTGGGTGAGCTGTTTGTTGTTCACTGATATCCTGATACAATTCACACAGTGCCTCATTTCTGTCACTGTTATTGGGAGTGGGGGGGATGTAAACAGCGACTAGCAGAATCACTGTGAATTCCCTCGCAGGTAAAATGGACGGTACCTTATGATCATGAACTCCTCCAGTGGTGAGCAGTGTTTACATGCCACAACAGCGTCCCGACACCACACATCCCGTATGTAAACACACACTTCTCCCGACACCATGCATCCCGTATGTAAACACACACTCCGCCGTCACAAGTCTTCCCGCCTTTACCAAGGGCTCTGTTTGCTCGGTAGCTTGTTAGCTGCTCCAGTTGCACAGCAGAGTCCGGGATTTTGTCATTCAGCCATGTAACGAATCCCCGTATATGATTTGGCGTGAGACTTACTGCTGGTGAACTTCTTTATTTTCTTTCTTTCGGTGTATAAACATGAACCAAAACTCTTGAGTAAGTACCATCTTGTCACCACATATATCCATATATCTGTCAGTCCGAGATCCTTCATCAGTAATTGAATTGCCAGTCTGTCTTTTGGCATATTAAATAAAGGAGTTGTTTTGTCGAAAGCCCCATCCAAAACTTGATTAAAATCTCCAGCTATGATTGTGTGCCCATCAACTATGTTCCCCACTGATTTATTGACTTCATGAAAAAATTCTGGGTCTTCTATGTTTGGGGCATATATATTCCATAGATTTATTTGGATTCCAGAAATGTTTTCTTCCAAACATATCATTCTTCCTTCCATATCCTTTTCTTCTCTTAACAATTGGAAATTCAGCTTTTTGTGTACCAAAATAGCCACTCCATGTTTTTTACTAGAGTATGAACTATAGTATGCCTGGCCAACCCAGTCTCACCTCAATTTAGCTGTCTCTGAATCGATCAAGTGAGTCTCTTGTATAAAAGCCACATCGGCTTGTTGGGATTTTAGATATAATAAGCATTTTTTCCTTTTTATGGGATTTATTTAGCCCATTTACGTTCCAGGACACTATTCTCAGACCTCTAGCCATAGATTAACGTATGGTTTTACACTTTCCTTATCGAGATGATGGCTGACACATGAGAGCAGTAAGCAAAAAGGACAAAACAAAACAAAAAAAAGCAGTGCCACCTGCATGTCAAAACCCACGTAAACAATAACACATAACAAAAAACAACCACACATAACACAACCTTATTCCCACACCCTCTCTCACTCGGAAGAGATCCACCACCAAAATGGACCATGGGGCACCTTGAAGAGGTCACCATCAAGAATCCCCTCCCACCCCCAAACCCCTTACTTTGTTTTGGTTCTTAGCTGCCTCGTGTACTGTTCATTCCCGCATAGCTTGTTGACAGCACTTCACTTCAACAGTATTTTAACAACCTGTCTATGAAACTTAAGATGTGAAAGAAGGAAACAAATAAAGTATGCTCCTCCCCAACTTCAAACACAAGTGAGGAGTCACTGCCCTGTATCCAGTTAGAGTGCACACACTCATATACTCACTGTCAGGCACGTGCACAGATAGAGCCCTAGTGGTGCTCAAGCACCAGCCCTTTTGCCCTGGATGAGAAAAGTGCCCTTTCTGCTGGAGCCCACTTTTTTCATTCATCAGTATTTAAGAATAAAAGTTACTCTTTCTATCATCAAGTCCCCCCAAATGTGTTTTAATATCCGACGGGGCATTTATCTGAGAATTTCGCCCCGACATGCTCCGCGGCGCTCACAAGCTCACGTGCCCCTCCTCCCGCCGCCACGCCCCTCCCTCCTCCACCACTTCCTCCTCCGCACAGTGCTCCTCGCGCCACCAAACGGGTGCACCTCCTTCTCCTCTGACCCGCAGCATCAGACACACAGATCATGATGGTGTTTGTTCCCTGACGTTGTTTTGTGATAAATCAACCACAACATTAGCGCTGCTGAAAACATGACGTCACAACTGGTCTGACGTTTCCTAAAAAAATAAACAAACCAAAACTCACGAAATCTGTGATTTCAAAGCCTTGCAGCTGTTTACTGACGTTAGTTATGTTTAGAGAATGGAGAGGGAGAGAGAAGAGAAAAGAGAGGAGAGAGAAGAGAGTGAGAGAGAGAGTGTGAATTCTTATTCCGTTCTATTTAACAGGGGCTAGTCTAGGATTTGCGTGGCCAGACTGAAAAAAAATCATAAGGCCTCTCTGGTATTGTTCAGAGGGATGTCTGTTGATGTCTATCAATATCGCTCATTTTGAAAATGACGTAAGAGGGCAATACGGATCCGTATCAGACCAGTGAGGAGGGCAATACGTGGCTGGTATGACGCCCATTAGCCAATCAGAACGCGTGTACTGTCGTTGCTATATAATAATTCATCTTTATTCATAAAGAACATGTAAGCTAGCGGTCTGATGCTGCCCAGAGGAAACGCAGGTCGAGGACAGCTTCATCAGTGTAATGCTGCTTATGCTTCAATTGTTAGAATTTTTTTTTGGCATTGGGTGCCCTTTTTTTTGTTTTGAGCACCTGCCCCCCAAAATGTCTGTGCACGTGCCTGCTCACTGTGATTTGGACTTGTCCTGGACTGTAGAGAGAATAATACAATACCTCACCTCCTGCTCATGTGGCTCGTCAGCGCGCTGCCGTCCTGTCAGACAGGTGTTCTTTAATTCCGCTTTTCCATCTCTTCCTTGTCCAGAAAGTCCATTGCCTCTCGGTGATTTGCGAACTTCATTCTTTTCCCCCTCCATGAAAAGCGGGTATGCGAGAGTGAAGCGCACATCCAGCTGATGTAGCCGGCTTCTCACTTCGTTGAACTTTCTTCTCTTCTCCGCCGTCTCCTTAGTCACTTTCCGTAAAGTGCTTTTAGTTGTTTTCCACCGAGCTGGTCTAATTTTTTTAAACTCTTATCCGTCTTGTGTTCCCGTTTTTAAATGGACAGTTCCTTCTCCTGTGAAAAGGAGGACAAAGATATTGCTTCGATATTAAGGTACCAGTTCCTAAGTATACAGAGCAGAGTAAGACGTTTTTTCGCTAACTACCGGTTCAAGCCATACGACAGAGTGCCCATCGGGAAATTATCACTTTCTCTGGCAGCTTTTTAAAAAATGATTTCGCTGGTTGAATGCATTACTTACCATTTGGGAGGCTTTGTAAATTTTAAATTGAGGAATGAATCTGATTGTGGTGCATTAAATAAAAAAGATATGATAAAATTGTTATTCTTTGGTTAATTAATCATACACAAGCCTGTATTCTCTCATGTCCCTGTTCAAATTAGTTGGTTTACATTAATTGGTAGGGTTACAGGGGACGAAACCCTGGGTGCCCGTGGGCGTTGGCACCTGTCACCCCGTTTACGCCTCTGATGACCTCTGGTGAGAAAACAGATTTTTTTTAATAGATTTAGGAATATTTAACCCAATCCAATAAAGTGTATGACTTCGTTATTTATTCACAATATATTCATATTTAATGACAATCAGGACTTAGTTAAGGATATAATTGGTGTCCTCTCAGAAGTACACATTAATGCAATACTTCTTGATAATGCATGTATAAAAGGAATGGCATTGTAGAACAGCTTATGTTAATTGCATACATCAAACAGATTATATGTACACACACTACTCTACCACAAAGTAGCTACTCCCGTTATGCGGTCTGCAGCGCTAAAGACATTGATCCTACAATGCATCAATATAAGAAATAAAATACACGTTTAAAAGATGGGTAATCGATAATGCAGAGACAAGTAGATATATAAACCCTTCTTTGTTCTGCTGCTCGTGGCGGCATATGTGAGAATGTGTTGGCAGTCAGAGGTCAACAGATATTATGCATATGTGGTCGCAGTCATTGGGAGGGCAAAGTCATAAAAACACATCATTAAAACGAGACTCTTACGTTGAAATGCACCAATTTCCCTTTACCATTAAGGCCAGAAGATTCACGTTTACCTGCGTTTGTTTATAGCTTTCCATTAAATTGCATCAGTTGTGACAACATTATGCCCACTGAAGTGATTAATGAGATTTCAGAGTGGAGCAACATTATTACAAATAATTTTAAAACTGGAAGAAGTAGCTTTGTTTAAAACCTGTTACTTGACTTTAAAAAAACTGAAAGTGACTGCTTTCAAAGAACATAACACGATTGGTAATGTAGGAAAGCTGAAAGGGTTCACATTGATGGAAACTAGGCCGGATATTTACAATTGGTCAGTTGGGCTGTCATTTCACCTTGAGCCCGTTTCCTCTTCCATATACTGTTTGCACACCTGGGGGCTTGTTTAAATGACGTTTATAGAGATGTTTCTGTGTTCCCCGACCTCAGCAAATAACTGATATAATTGATGGCTAATGCTTTCAAAGTGAAGCATATGGGTCTTAATCAACAACTTAAAGCATTCTTCCTGAAGTGCCCCTCCCCCGGGCACATTGTTTCATTGATGCAGAAAAGTGTCCATGAATTTGTTTAATGCTAGAATGCTGCAAAATAAGTAGTGCCACAGGCTCCATCATCTTAAAGCGCTCATAGTACCATTTTACACCATTGGAGCACTGCACTACCAGAATGCAGGATATACTTGTGGTTTATTGGTAGTAGTATCATTTTACTATTTTCTTCTATTACTACTGCTAAAACGTCCCCCAAGCAGCATATCTAAGGGCTGGATAAGGGCAAACCCGATTCAGCCCTAACTATAAGCACCATTAGAGAGGAAAGTCTTAAGTCTACTCTTAAATGTGGCTGCTGTGTCTACCTCCCGGACTGAAAGTGAAAGCGGATTTGTTACGTGTCAGTGTTGTATGTGTGTGTTCCCCTCCCCCCCTGGTGTCCTCTTCAGGTGAAATCAATCGCCACCTAAACCGGCCAATCCAACTCACCTGGGTGCAAGCAGGCGAGCTGGCCAATCGGCTGGGCGGGCCCTGTTTAAAGCCGAGAAGGTGGTGGTTTTTGGGGAGAGTGTTAATGTGGACACTGCCACCGAGTGATCGAAGGTTTGTGGTGAGAGGTTGTGGACAGTAGGTAAGTTTGGGGTACCCTGTACATTATGCACTCATGTAGGTACTACGTGTCTAGAAACACTAGGTTAATGGTTGTTGCTGCCTCTGTATTGTTTTGACGCAAACTTTGTTAGAGAAGCTAGTGGAGCCATTTTGTTTGTTTCTTTTCAGAGGTAGATAGCCAGGCCTAGTTTTGTTATCTTGAGTTCATTTGTTTGGCACAACCGCAACTGTCCCGATCTCTCCCACGTTATTGAACCTTTGTCTTGTGTATTATAAATAAATATTATTTGACCACGATACTCCTAATTTTGAGCGTTTCCACTTATTCTTTGACTGTCCTGTGTTCGTTCCCCCCGCTTATCCCTTAGACCAAAAGGGGACGTAACACAATTACATAAAAGAGGAGTTTGATGACTGAAGGCTCTCCCTCACTGCAGTCAGACCTGGGATTAGGGGTTTCTCCTTGGGTCAGTGACGTCACACATTGGTGTTCACAGATGTGTTTTTCTGCGCAGAGGGAAGAATATGTAGTTCTCAGGTTGTAGGGAAACCAATGTCCACAATGCTGAAAAGACTAAATAACTGTTTCGTAACTTCCAAACAGACATGTCCTAATAAAGACAATAGCATTGTACATAAACCGCCATGGCGGCGTGTTGTCAGCGCGGCTGCTGGAAATGATCAGGAGTCTCCTGGTGTGGTAATCTGCTCTCCATCAGAGCAATGTACATTGTGAGGGGCAAACTCATAACGATGTGCACACAGTCAATCACCCCAACTGATTTCCTGGACTGCTCCTGTTGTTGCTCTGAAGGACACTGTTCCATACTGATAACCCTAGGGTTTCCATGTGTGCTCTTGTGGCTACAGTTGAGTGGCTCAGTATGATGGCAGCAGGTCTCAGACACAGTGGAGGCAGGGGGCCATCATCTCAGTCCACCACCCCTTTGACTTGGCTCACAACAACATCCATTTATGAAATTGAGAAAAGGCGGTGAAGGTGGACACCATCTGAGTTTCTGGGACGACTGGAATGGAAAATGGAATGAGGCAATATACCTGCGAAGTTACAGCATGGAGTCTTTCAGACGAGTGCAAGATGGCTAGGTATTAAAGGGGTGGGCATAGGAAAAGAACGTCCAGAATAAAATACATTTTAAATCTAATAACCCAGGAAGCTATACAGGTGAGACAAATGTTGATGAATGTTCTCAAATCATTTCACAATCTATGATAACGCTAACAACATAAAAAAGAAGCTCATTCAGAAAATGCGTACATCATCATGAGAACATGTTTAATAAAGGAGATGGGTTTAAGCGGTTGATGCCATAATGTTGGCTGGCACGAGACATTTATGATCATTTTGCAACCCATCTATGTTTTCAAAAATATACAGGCTTACAGGTAATGTTAATTGTGGTAAAACATTTAGTCAAGCCTGTTTGTCCATTTTGGCTAATTAACACTAAGTATTCTACCTCTATAACAAGGAATACATTCTATGGTTTTGAGAAGCTGTGAGAGGTAAGAGTACATTTTATGATCAGTGGTGAAAGTTAACACATTTCAAACCTGTTTGAACTACCCAACAGTGTAAAAAAGGAGCTCCACCTTTAACATCTGCGCTGACAGGAATCATGTTTCTGCAAAATGTGTACTTTTATCTTTGGTTTGTATTCCATTTACATAATTTTCAGTTGTTTAATTCCGTGCGAGAAATCTGGACAGGTCGCTACCATGGCAGTGTCCTTTCTGGGAGTTTAAAAGTTAATTGCAATATTGTGGTCACCCAAAACTCTGGCTACTGGTAGCAGAGAGGGAGGAGGGACTCCTAATTTAACCAGTTAATTTAATTTCTAGGTGCAGTGTGCATCGAAAACCACCAGGTGAAACACATGAGCAGTCGTGAAAAAAAGTGTAACGATCCCAGTGTTAATGTAACTTTACGAGGAGGCCACCCTGTCTTGTAAAAGTTAGGTTTGTTTAACAAACAAATAAATATAATAATCCACATTTCTCCACTGAGTTTTATCAGGGAGATGAATCACAGTATAATGTGAAGTCTAACGTTATAACATTGTTTTTCAGGAGCAACTCTAAAAGGGTAGATAAACACTTTTAATGCACTTATTGTTTCAACTGCTGTGTGATGCTGCAGGAATAAATTAAAAGGGAAAGGAAGCTGTTCGCAACAAATGGAACATCACGACTGATATTTCCCCTTTTCTCCCTCCTTGTGGATGCATTTTCATCCCTCTACTGCACATTACTAACTCTGCTTTCTCCCCGGAGTCCTTTTGACTTCATAGATCCTATCTGCTTGATGGATCATCGAGGTCTGGATCGTGGAATATGACTACTACCAACTATTCATACTCTGTCATATTCATTGATTGAGTTGTTACTGTGTTTTAATTTGTGTATAATGATTCCTTCTGTACACATTACACCTGTCCATCCTGGAGAGGGATCCTCCTCTGTTGCTCTCCTGAAGGTTTCTTCCCTTTTATTTTCCCTGTGAAGGGTTGTTTGGGAGTTTTTCCTGATCCAATGTGAGATTTTGGGACAGGGATGTCTATACGTACAGATTGTAAAGCACTCTGAGACTAATTTGTGAAAATGGGCTATACAAATAAACTGAATAGCGTCAGCCCACATTTCTTTTCATGCCGAGTAGTTACGTTTGCCATTTTACGTTGCAAAATGTTAATCTTGCTCCTTTTTATAGATATTTTTAATATGTATGTTGGTCTGAGCTGTAAATTGTCATTTGTGTAGTTTTATAGTTACTGACCCCTTTGTTTCATTGTCCAAGGGGACAGAGTTGAACCGAGTATGCGAGAGGATAAGGACACACATTTACCCTCAGCAATGCAGAATACCATTCTGAGGGGAAGACGGGACTACAGAAGCGTTGGCGGCGCAGAAGAGGTGAAATGTCATTTCGGCAGTAAACTGATTTTTAAAATGACGCTAAATAAAAATAACTCATTAAGATCAAATTCACAACTGTGTCAACTTGGTCTTATCAGTACCTTCCATCAATTTCCTATTTGGCTAATGCATGACATCAGTTCAGTGTTTAAGCATCATCTTTATTCTATAAAATTGGATTAAACATGCTTGATTTATCATAAGAAAATCATGAACAAACTCATACGACGTGCACTCACAGGAGGTCTGAGGCTTTAGTGCTCTAGAATTTCTTTGAGGAGGTTTTCTAAATCCTTGGATAAGGCAGGAAGTCATAATGATATCTAATGTCTAGTTGAGCATCCTACTTCCTGGTATCGGCATTCTTTTCTCCTTGGTACTGCAACATCACTTTCCCGCTTTTCTCTTTTCAAACATTGCTAGAGGCATTAACAAGTGCTCTTCCCTTGTAATTGGCCTGTATGTGTGGGTGGCACTTTGAACAAGTCAGTGTTTTTGTCTTTGTACTTCAATTATGTTGATATGAGGTCCTGGGACAGGGAGGTCGTATGTGTACAGATTGTAAAATCCTCCGAGGCAAATTTGTAATTTTAGATTTTGGGCTTAATAAATGAATTGAATTAATTCATGTTTTTCTGACATACGGAGACACCCAGCATCACACCCTCAGGAACTGGGCTCCAGGCTAACTCATGTTTCACTCTAAAATTCTGAGAAATACACTGGATTGGTACATGGGTTACAGGTCCAATTTGAAGATGAGATTGTCATTTCAGTAAAATATCGTTGTACTTTAATGTTCGTAGTAATGTTGGCCCAATGAAAAGTATGTACATGTACTTTGTACATTATGCACTCAATACTCAGTCAGAACTGAGGTGTTATGGAAGCTCAGGTTGCTTTGATAGCAGCCTTCATGCTCGTCTGCATTGTTGGGTCTGGTGTCTCGTCTTCCTCTTGACAATAGCCCACAGATTCTGTCAGGCAATTTTTCTGGCCAATCAGGCACAGTGATACTGTGGTCATGAAACCAGGTATTTGTACTTTGGGGAGTGGGGGCAACGCCCTGCTGGAAATTGCTGACAAGCATTCTGGAGATGCTGATTTCAGAGAGAATCATGAAGTGCTCTAAAATGTCCTGGTAGATGACTGTTACGCCCGGCCTAGGGGAGCCTGAGCGTAACATACGGACGGGTCTCCCTACCTCCCAAATTAGGACCAATGCTGCAGTTTATAATGAACAATGGTTGTTTATTGTCCACTCGGAGTCATAGATTCTTCAGGGTGAGTCTGGCCCAAAACAAAAAAAAACATTCTGTGAAAGTCATCGAACATCCCTAGACATCAAAAGAAAGAACAGATGTCTTACCTATCTCCCTATCATAAAACAGGGTTCAACAAAAAGGGCTCCTCACCCCTACCAACACCCTTCCTAATCCCATCACACAAGAATCGGTGTTGTGCCGCCTGGCCAGGTTGGAAGCTGGACAGCTGTCCCCCACAGGTTCCCTCCTAAGTAGCCGTCCAATTACATGCAACGAAAGAAAAAGCACAGGGCAAGGCAAAACTGATCACAGCACCCCCCCCCCCCCCCCCCTCGGGCGGGGAGGTAAACAATAATAAGGTTAGGCTTTTACCCATCACACTCTGGTTCATAACAATGACTTCCTGTGCTGTGCAGCCTTTGATGAAACACAGTGGACCACCACTAGCAGATGACATGGCTCTCCAAATCATCACTGACTGTGGAAACTTCACACTGGACCTCACTGGATTGTGTGCCTCTCCGCTCTTCCTCCAGATTCTGGGACTTTGATTTCAAATGAAAGGCAAAATGTACTTTTATCTGAAAAGAGGACTTTGATTTCAAATGAAATGCAAAATGTACTTTCATCTGAAAAGAGGACTTTGGACGACTGAATCTCTATAATATGAGTTTCACTTGAATAACTGGAATAAATTAGATGGGCGACCATACACACGGCAGCTGACAAGGCAACAACAAGATAGATAGATAGATAGATAGATATATACTTTATTAATCCCCAAGGGGAAATTTGTCGAGTCAGTAGCAGCAACACACAAGAATAAAATAAAAAAAACACAAAATATAAGAAGGGTTAGGGTGATCTGGCAAGAGGTGAACTGTTGTAGAGCCTCATAGCCGTCGGCAGGAATGTTCTCCTGTATCTCTCCTTGTGGCAGCGGAGCGTGAGGAGACGTCTGGAGAAAGTACTCCTCTGTCCCTGTAGGAGGTGGTGGAGAGGGTGGTCCGGGTTGTCCAATATGGACACCAGTTTCTTCAACGTCCTCCTCTCCACCACCTGTTCCAGGTGCTCCAGCTGGCAGCCGATGATGGAGCCAGCCTTCCTAACCAGTTTGTTAAGGCGGCTGGTGTCACGGCTCGATGCTGCTCCCCAGCAGACAATGGCAAAGTGCAGCACACTGGCCACAACCGACTGGTAGAATAACTCCAGCATCTTGCTGCACACGTTGAAGGATCAAGCTTTCTCAGGAAAAAGAGTCGACTCATCCCCTTCTTGTACACAGCGTTGATGTTGGCCTTCCAGTTCAGTCGGCTGTCGATGGAGACGCCCAGGTACTTGTACTCCTCCACCATGTCCACGTCCACTCCCAGGACACTCAGAGGTGTAGGAGCTGTCGCCTTCCTCCTGAAGTCCACCACCATCTCTCTGGTCTTGGCCACGTTCAGCCGCAGGTGGTTCTCATCGGCCCACTTTACAAAGTCACTCACCACTGCCCTGTACTCCTCCTCCCGTCCATCCCTAATACACCCGACCACTGCAGAATCATCAGAGTACTTCTGCAGATGGCATGACTCCGTGTTGTACTGGAAGTCACTGGTGTACAGGGTGAAGAGGAAGGGAGACAGAACAGTTCCTGTGGGGCTCCAACATCACTGACCACCGTTCCAGACAGCACACGGCCCATTCTGACAAACTGTGGTCTGCCTGTGAGGTAGTCAGTGATCCAGGAGATGGTGGACGCGTCCACACCGGCCACCCGCAGCTTCTCACTCAGCAGCAGTGGCTGGATGGTGTTAAATGCACTGGAGAAGTCAAAGAAAGTGACTCTCACAGAGACACCGGTTCCATCCAGGTGCGACTGAGCTCGTTGCAGCAGGTAGATGATGGCGTCGTCCACTCCCACATGAGGCTGGTAAGCAAATTGCAGAGGGTCCAACGATGATTTCACCTGCGGCCGGAGGTGGGCCAAGACCAGCCTCTCCAGCACCTTCATCACATGGGAGGTGAGGGCGACCGGTCGGTAGTCGTTGAGGCCAGATGGTGCTGACTTCTTTGGGACAGGGACCAGGCACGACGTCTTCCACAGCACCGGGACTTCCCCAGCCTCAGGCTGAGGTTGAAGAGGCGCTGCAGGACACCAGACAGCTGGGTGGCGCAGGTCTTTAGGACCCTGGGGCTGATGCCATCAGGACCTTCAGCTCTGCGCTGGTGTAGTTTCTCCAGCTGTCTTCTCACCTGGTCAGTCGTCACAGAGAAAGGGGGGAGGGTGGAGGAGCCCATTGTTATTGAGGGCTCGGTGGATGTGCAGCTCAGCAGGGGGGACAGAGGGGGAGGAGGTGTTTGGGAGGTGTGATGTGTGGAGGAGACGGGGGAGGGCTGTGAACTGAACCTATTGAAAAAACAGTTCAGCTCGTTGGCCCTCTCCAGGGAGCCCCCTGGCTGTCTCCCTCCCACAACATGGGGAGAGAGACTGACAGGAACACTATGGATGGGGAAACACGGGGAAAACATAGGCCATAGTTATGGCGTGACCATAACAATTCCTACGAGCCTCCTCCTCCCTCTTCTCATCGGGCTTTTTTAAAAAAGAATCAGCTTTAGAAGGTTAATATTTTGAGCCTTCTGACAGCTGAATGGATCGTATTCGTAAAGTTTACGCCACACTGTGCACAAGCTTTGCATGGCTACATACACGCATATGGCATTTAATTAGTCTTAACCCTCGCACACAAAAACAAAACGGGCGTGTGCACATAAGAGCCCGCAGATCCAGTGGGAAAGCATCCTTTCTGCTTCTCTTGCACAAATGTGGTCCCATGAGCAGGGGACTGTGATGCCTACACACTCACAACTGCCCAACACTCACTTGTCAAGTTGACACTTGCAACTTTGGAGGTGGGGAAGGAACTAGATTGTCTCTGCTGAGAGTAAGATCAAGTTAAATTTGAACTCGCACAACAACAAAAAAGAAATCAGCATATGCAACCAGTTTGTTTGCAGTTTAGAGCCTTTTTCAAGTACTGTGTACACGTTGAATCTTTTATATGCAAAACAGAACGGTGGGGTCACACATGATACGTGCAGTGTCTAACATAATCATGGGTGGAGACCGGCTACAACATTACAGTATTTCTTGCAGGTCACAGCCATTGGTGCACAGAAGTCTGTCCACTACGCAAACATAAGTTACAGGCTTGAGAGTCATTGGTACAATACAGCTCAGCTTCACAATGAGTTTGTTAGGATCAAATGAGATCCGAGCACCCAGTGCTGAAAAAAGTCCCAGATTCAGATAGTTATAATATATATATTATATAAGTATTTAACAAAAGAACAAGGATCATAAGCATATATATCCTGTTAAGAGAGACGCGTACGTGAACCGATTCGGTCGCCTCGGGTGGGAGACGGAAAGAAAAGGCACGCCGCAGTCTTCTCGTGTAGGGGAAACCGGGGGAGGAGAGGAGCGGGGAGGGGGGGGAACGAGACGGGAGAGGAGAAAGGTTTGAGGTGCGAGCCGGCTCACACCGGGTACTTTATTGAGGGAAATAATCGTGCTCTAAGGACAGACGTGTAGCAAACTGTCGTAAAAGCACGTCGGCGGCGCCCAGGCGCAGCGCGTCACCGCGCGCTGCTAACCTGTCGCACTGGAGAGGACACGGGTCCACGGGTCACGATGCCCGGCCTCTCTTCTGACGAACGGCCCCGGTCACGGTATCCTCGCCGTACGCTTCGAGGGAGAGGAAACTCGGCGGGCGAAGACCGAGTTAAGGGGGAGAGGAGGCGGAGATCAGTAACTCCCTCTATATGATTCTGCGATCGTTCGGGCCTGATAAGCGACGCGCGTGCACCTCGACAGTGGTTGCTGTTTGGCTCGGCGCGCGACACCCCTAGATGATGTCAGATCGATCTCCGCGGAGAGAAACGCTGTGTATTCAATTATCTGGTCTCCTCCCAGCCCGCTCTGAGGGTACAAGGCTCATAGAGCGGCTGGCGGGACACTTAGTAATATTCTTATTCTTAGGACAAACTCCGCGACGAGGACTCGGTGTTACGAGTCCCTCTCTTGGTCCCCGAACCAACCACGGCTCGGCGGAGAGACGGAGGTCTACCGGCTGCAGCGATATCTCTCTTTAGTACAAAATGTCAGTTACCAGTGTGTGAGGAATCAGTATGTGCCCTGAGTGACGGAGATCAGTGGGTGTAGCCGTGTAGATGTCGCTCAGACTCACCTCGGGGGCGGCGGGGGTCCGCTCTCGGGTCTCCGCCTTTGGTCTCCTCGGGTGGGTCGACAGGTGAAGAAATAGGACTCACAAAAAAGTAGGTCCACGAACCGAATGTAAAGTTTAAGACTGCAAGGCAGCCAAGTATTTTATTCAAAAAAAGAAGAAAGAAATAAACAAAGTACAATTATAAGTGAGTTCCCTCTCGGGAGCCTGACGCAAAAGTCACAAGAACTCAAAAACTCTCTTTCTTCAGCCCGAATAAAAGAAGGAAAATAGACAAAGTACGTCAGGCGCCCGTGAGTTCTTCACGGACGCCTGACGCAAACCACAACCTATGAAAAAACCCTTTTTTCTCAAAAACTCTCCCAAAGAACCTTTTTCTTTTCCCTCTGTTCGTCACCTTTATACCCTCAGCTCCTCCCACTTTTACCAGATATCCGTCCCTCTTTGGGGTGCTGATGGGGGTTCATCCCCCCCCCTCTCTCTTCCTGAGAGGTTCTGGGGAGACTCTCTGTCCCACATCAAAGAGGGGGACTGTTGTCTTAGCTGATTTAGATGAGCTCGGTCACCTCGGTGACCTGTCTCCGGGTGTCTCCTCCTATCTCTCAGGCACTTAGGGTACCCTCTTTATGATCCTTTCAGACTTGGTGAGACTTCCCGATGCCAGTGACATCAAACACACTCTAACCGGGGGTCAGGATACAGAACATATTGGGAGACATATATTACATTATCATATCAAAGACCATTGATCTACAGGCAGGTTAACACACATGAAACCAGGCTGGTGTTTATTCACTCCGCAATACATCCTCCTTAGCCCATATGGTGCGGATATGAGCTCCGGACCCACAATCAACCAGGTCTTCATTTGAATATCACCAGAGGTGCAATGTTTACATCTGGTGTCGGCGTGGGGCCCCTGAGTGAGTTCAGACAGAGGGTCACTGGTTGTAAACGCCAAAGATGACCACTCAGGACCCGTGTTCTGTCACACCTGGCCCTCTGCTTATCGTCCCAGCGATGGCCTCGATGCTTTCATTTGATCTTACAGCCACTCTCCCTGTCGGCCGGCCTGATGGATGCCTTGTTGCTTTCCTGTTGTTGTAGTCTAATGGAACTGGGGTCCCCTTTGATCTGTTTTATTACTCACATTCCGCATTCGCTTTTCCCGGCCTGGTCTACGGCTCCTCTTGATAATCCCAGAAAAATTCGCATTTATTTGTCCCACTTCTAACAATCCGTCCCAGCCAGACGCACTCACACTTCAACGAGTCCACAGGCCAATGATGCAGTTAAAATGCAGAAATAGAGGACAAATGCAACGTGCCTCAAACATCTGAGGGTTATATAACATCCTATCACAAGGCTTTAGCCTCTCATCGTTTAGTATTCAGGTCACATGCATAAACCTTCAAATATCACAGCAGGGTATTGGCTAACTGCTACAAAGACACGGGCTAATCTTAACTAAATAATGCTATTTCACATACAGTCCTTCAAAATAAAATGTCTTCTTCTGGGTAGAAACAGCTATTTTACGATCTCTAATAGAAACTCCCATTCTGACTGCGCCTCCCAAAATCCATACATTTCATTCATGGTCGAGTCATCTCAGTTATGATAACCATAAAACATCTAAGTCATAGTACAGTTACACTAATAATACAGTGATCATACTTTTACAGTGACAGTGACTTTCTCCTATGTTTTCATTAATTATATAATTATATTATTATAATTCCACTTTTTTAGTGGTTATATACGTTAATTTGGGTATCTGGCATGTCTCCCAACACAAAAACGCTGGGAAAAAAAACCTCACGCGGCTTGTTGTGGTTCCTCTATATCATAAACGATATGCTTGAGTGCGTCCAATGGGATCACCACCAACGTCTACATAGATTTTGAAGCACGCACATGTAGGGAGTCTGGCTACATGGCCTTGGACCGCCCCCCACCACAACTTTGCAGGTAAAGTTTATTTGAAAGTTGTGTTCATATTACAGACATGAGTCATCAAATAAGTCATAAGTCATCAAATACAACGATTTAATAAGTAAACAAGGTTTAAACGCTAATTAATGGAGGTAAAAACGTTACCCCCGCCCTGCTTGGTCACTTGCTGTTGTCAGGTAACACTTTAGTTTACAGATGGAACTTTACTCATGTAGCATTTATATCTTTATGGCGTTCCCGTTGCTTGCATTTACACAAACACTTTCACAAACAGTAACTTACATAAACACACTGTATTTGCTACATACTCATACATGCACAAACTATTCACGTACTCGAATCTCTAGCACCACTATGCTCTCAAAACCGCTAACAAGACTGTGAGACATTAGCCAATGTACAAACAAACAAAAAATGTAGAAGTGACATTCAGAAACGTCCTGTTGAGCCCTAACTTCTCGAACTTGTTCGGGAGCCTCTTCTTGTTCGGGGTCTGACTCTGGTTCAAAACGATATGGTTGCACGACGCTATCTTCATCTGCAGTAGCCATATTTCTACAAAGGTAATGGCTAGCTGGGCAGGCAGCAGCCAGGCGAGCGCATCTCGTGGAGGAGGGGAGGGGAGAGGGGGGGGGAGCTGGCTCATTAGCATTTAAAGGAACAGGCACTCAAAACAGGTTAATCTGTGGGGAGGTGTTTTTGACACGGTAAAGAGGGTGCTGTTTGAAATGATTTGTGTGGTATTTTTACCAAAATATGTTACAAACATTTCATTAAGACCCCAAGGAACCATATCAACTTGTGGAAAAATGGGCATAATATGGGTCCTTTAAGCCAGGGGTCCCCAACCCCCGGTGAATAAATAAAGTTGAAATTTTTTTTTTTAAATCAGTCGGAAAAATATATTATTTTGAAAAAGGACCGGATCCACCCGTGTGTACGTCTGAGCCGCGTTCAGGAGTCTTAACGTTCGGGTTTATCGCTGCAGGCGAGTCTCACGCGCCGAACCCTCTGCTGGCGGCACAGTGACAAAGAATCTTAAAACATATTCAACCTGCTCAATGAATTCTGTCACTTCAGGGAAATGACAACTGTTTTCAAGTTGGCCGATAAAGTCGCTGCTGTGTGGGCGAGTGAACAGCGGAATATTCTACATGTTTCAGACGTTGACGGGGTGGAAGAGGCTTTTAAAAGAGTTTGAGCGGTACTCCAACCACAAAAGACCCGACTGCAAAAGAATAGACCTGCAACCCATTAGTAAACAAACCCACCCGGTGAATCGAGCCCGTCCGAGCTAGAAAAAAAATTGTTGGAGATGCAAATGACGGTGGCCTTAAGGGACATTTCACACAACAACTCTGCCTGTTCTAATGACAGCGACCAGAACTCAGTTAGGAGCAGCGGACCAAACACACGTCTGTGTCGCCGTCTCCATTAGCGGCTCGTTGCATGTCAACAAGCGCAAGGCTCACACTAATTCGGCGTAATGATAAGTTGTAGTTTTGGCACTTTATGCCCTTCGTATAATTGTATGACGTCATATGTATTCCGTCATTTATATTGCCGGTCCGTGAAAATAATTTCTGACACGGAACCGGTCCGTGGCTCAAAAAAGGTTGGGGACCGCTGCTTTAAGCTACTTTAAGCCACTTTAAGCCTTTGTGCAAATATCAGACAGGGTGTCATCATCCTAAAACACACAAAACCATAAATTTCCCAAGGGCTATATTTTAAGGAGCTCAGAGTGTCCAGGTGGGGCTATAAAAACTCAAATTGCACAAGAAACAGCCGACCGGAACTCTACTGGCGCTTCTTCATGCAAACTTCATCCTGTCTAAGTATTCACCTATGCAGTGCATATTCATAATCTTATTCAACTAAAAAGGCAAAAAAGATTAACAAAGTCTACTTTGGTTTGATGTTTTTTGCTGCACTTGACTCATTCAAGTAGTCTTTTGTCCTTTTGCAGACAGTGAGGTATCCTACATGACAAATCATAGTCGACTGATATATGTACATTTTTGATCAGGTCTGTGCTCCATCTTTTTCTTGTGTCAAAAAGTGACTCAGTATCCACTGGTTCCAGGCCTGTTCGCAGGTATGAGCTATGTGAGATGGTTAGTTAGCTTTCTGAATGGGTTTAGTTGCAGTTGGTACGGCTCACTGTTATTGTACATTATGATATATATCATGTGCAGTTTCATCACTTTTTTTGTAGGTACTTGTACTGCATTAGACAGAAACATCTTTCTATTTCCCTATTTCCCGGTGGAAACCGAGGTATACAAAAGGTTCAGATCATCATTATCACATCTCCGCTTTCATTATTCCAAAGTCCAAAATCTCCATTTGAGTTATTCACTGGAGTCATGAAACAAAGCACTGTTGGGCAGTCGGTGTTATTGCCTTGATAATGTTAATCAAAACACAAAGTGGGTGCTGCACAGACTCTTGCTGCCTACAGGACCACCAAGACCCCAATCCATCTCTGTCATGACATTGCAAAGAAACGTGTTTCAGAAAGTGACAATTAAAAAGGTGATCATTCAGAACACTAAGCTTGGTCTTTTCCTTTTGCAAAAAACTTGATCTGACCTATCTCTCCATAAAAACATTCTTCAAAGCCTCAGCCCTGGAAATAAAGTTGTCTTTAATAATCATGCGCCAGTGTTGTGACTGTATTGAGCTGTTGTGCATGTCCTTTGGTGGGGATGACTAACTCCTATTGATTTTCAACAGTGGCCTGTGAAAGCTATCGCCTAAGTGATATTGAATCTGGAAAGAAGAAATTTGATAACAATTTGAGGCATCTAGATTGCAGGAGGCCACTTTTGGAATTCTTTATCTCCATCTCACTCTCTTCTGTCGGATAATACAAAACAACCTTGATGCAAACAAGGTCACATATTAAGAAGCTGTCTGTCCTGGAATTGAAATGGATACTTGTGATTATGGATCAATAGCCAGAATATGAATAGAAATGGAATGGGGCAACCTCCATGGGACTAAAAGATAAACCAACCCCAGTGTTCTTCAGATCTATGAGGAGCACTCAAGATCTAAAGAGTGCGCTAAGAGTGGGAAAGAGAAAGCATGAGATATCTTTAAGACATGCTTGCTTTATGATTCCAGCCTATGAGATCAAGGCGCTCCTTCACAACTCCATATCTCTCCACAGAGCCCGGCAAGGTAGTCACACACACACACATTAAAATGCAAACACGCATATGGTTATAAAGGATACTCTAATTACACATTCGTGCACACACACTTCCTCTCTGAGTGATAGGAATAGGAGTGTGTACTCTACTCCTTTACAGATTGCAGACCCAATTATGACGGGCAGAGATACAGGATGTACATCATCTACATATAAATGGATGGGAGAACCTACAGAGAATATGGCTTTATAGCTCATAATAAGAAGATCCCATCACACTGTTCTAATGGGGAGAAAGTTATTAAAGTATAATAACACTGACAAAAGCCCTACACTCCTTCCACCTTTCTAATGCTAATTAAGTGTAATTTAACATCATTGTGTAATTTCACTCCTGTCATTCTGCTTTGTTAAAACTAAAGATTACAACAGCTATTGTTGGCATTGCAGTCATATTATTCGGCATTGCAGTCATATTAGTCGCTTTAACATAGACATCTAATATATTGTAGCGATGTAATGATTTTCATATCAGCAAGGACTTTTTCCAAAACATGGTAAATGGATTGTACTTGTATAGCTTTTCTAGTCTTCTGACCCCTCAAAACCCTTTCACACTACATGTTCATTCACCCATTCACACCCATTCATAGCAGGGGCTAACATGCAAGGTGCCACCT
This sequence comes from Pseudoliparis swirei, assembly GCF_029220125.1. NCBI lineage: Eukaryota > Metazoa > Chordata > Actinopteri > Perciformes > Liparidae > Pseudoliparis > Pseudoliparis swirei. The sequence continues at coordinate 20,010,376 of NC_079403.1, forward strand.
GCCCATCAGGACTATAACTAACATTCATACTCATTCACACACACACACACACACAGCAGGAACAGCCTGCGGGAGCAATTTGGGGTTAAGTGTTTTGCACAAGGACATATCTACTCACATGTTGGGGAGCATACGCCCTTTTTCTGATCGATGGCCAATCCGCAACATCACTGAAGCCGCAGTCACACAGGTTTTTATCCTTATTTGAACATGTATGTCTGTTTAAATTATAGGGGTATTATGAAGAATGTATTCGGAAAACAGAAGAAAGTCGATGTATATTATAACTGCCCTCCATGATCAATACATTCCAGTCAAGCTCGATTCATCTTACGGAGTTAAAATGGCTGCATTTTTAGAGCTCGTAAAAGCTGTTTCAAGGCGAAACTCTTTTTTCTGGGTGATAATCCTTTCCACGTGAACAAGAGAGACTGCTAACTATGAGCAGAGAAGCTGCTTTTAGCTTGTCTGTGGACTCTCGGACACGCCTCGATCCAGGACCATACATGTTGATAATCTTTATCATTAAATATTTTATTATTCATCATTTAATTCAGTTTATTTTTTACAGGCCAATATATATGAACAATTTCCAAGAGTTGAGTTTGAAACTAAATTGCAATATTGTTAAGATATTATAATCGGAGTGCAAGGCCACATGGCCTCTCGAGTTATAAAAATAATGGTTACAGTGCAGTGCTTACTGAACGGACTGGAGCTACATTACATCACTTACATCAAACCTCACATTGAATCATGAAGGCCGAATAGTATTTCTCTTTAACAACAAACATTTGTGTTTTTTGCTGAGCTAGACAAGAGAATATTTAGTTAAACTGGTACCCACAACGTTATCATCTGCGCCAGTCCATTCCACTCCATGTGTGCGAGTGATGGGCCACTAAGCCTCGCACACTGTGAAGCATGAGAGAAGACGATATTAATAATTGTGTGACATTTCAATCAAGTGTGAATGGCTGGCTTGACAAAGAAGCCGGCTGGATACATGTATTGTCGACTATTTGGCCAACAGTGCTTATGGAAAGGAGATGTTATCTTAACCCCCTGAATAGTCATCCCGAGGGCTTTGGGACCCAATAAAAGGAACAATCTTTGAATCTCTTAGACGCAAACCTGTTCATTAGTTTCTTGAAAAAAAGGTTTTACAAGGGATGACATTTAAATCTTTCTAGTTTAGAAAATGGCCAATTTTTTGGAAAATGTATACTTAAGTTACAGTGGAGGGTAACTTAAATATACAGTCTTTGTACTAATTACCATTTGCCTATATTTTAAAGAAAAGTCTTGCATACATTTTGAAGTTCTAATTTATGGTTTTGTGTGTAAACATTGAAGCCCTTTTTAACTTTCGTTGGATCTCTTCCCTGAGAGATGGGCCTTTGCTTTATTGCCACTTGATAATCCTCCAATAAAGTCTCTGCTGATCAAGAGATGTCCACTTTGTAATCCCAAAATCCAGGTAATTATAGCGCAATCTACAGATAATCTAATCTCTTATCGTCCCCACAAGAAACAGACATGAGAGACAGGAGGAAAGCTCAAAGTGACAAAGTCAGAGGGTAAGACATGTGTTTACCATGTTTCAGACAGCAGGGGTGTTTTTTGAATTAGTTTGGCATGTTATATATACATAGATATTTTACATTATGATGACATTTGTATTGTTAATATATGTTGCCCTCATATGCTTTTGTTTAGCAATGACAGAGTTGGTCATGTAAAATGCACTGCCTCAAAATCACGCATATCTTCCTCAGGGTTCATTTCAGCTTTGTGTGTGTGTGTGTGTGTGTAGGTTTGTGCGTGTGTGTGCAGATGGATTTTAGGCGGCCAACACAACAGTGCCATGGTTCAGCTCTAATATTAGTATTTTAGGAAATGTTGATCCATATTGTTTATTGTAATATTTTGGCTACACTAATGACAGCATGGAAATGTAATACCAGCATATTACTACTGTTAACAAAGATGCTGTCATATATTATATTGTTATGTGTTCTTATATCCTTTTATTTGTATACTTCTATTTGCTAAAGCTCTCAAACTTTGGCCTACAGTAGACTCATGATTATTAAAAAAAGAACTGAGTTCAGTTTGACATAATAACTGAAGGTCATACGGCTGACTTATCTGGGGCAGGCAGAGATACGTTTGTACCAACAAGAGGCACCTGCATTCCAGCTATAGATACGTGCCCAGAAATACAACACACACACAATTGTTTGAATTTGACATTCTTTGAGATCAGACTGCATGTTTCTGTTTGTCAGGGCATGTGAGGATGCGGTTGCCCTTCCCACAAGCCAACCAGGTCCAATTAGATTGCGGATTCTGAATCGAGTCAGATGATGATCAGGAAAGCGAAACTTATGGCATATTTGTGTGAAGAAGACTGTTCCACTTCAACCTGAGAGTGACCAGAAGAATAAATCATCTTGAATTTAGAAGTTGTTTGACCGTTATTAGATACACCACCGGGCTACCAATCTTGAAATACGCTTTTAATGCTATAAAGAAAAATCATTTTTAACTTGTGTGGTTTGGATGAGTCAGTCTGATTGTCTGACTGCTCTTAATTAAGCCCTTAACACTTGTTCATGATTTTGCTGCCTTCCCAGAGTCACACAATTTGGTGAGAGAATACAATGATGGACAAAACTACGAAAATAAGATCCAGGTTGTAATAAATTGAAATAATCAGTTACATTTCAGGGAGTGGCCTTCTTCCCCACATTTTCTATGAAATATCCATGAGTTCACACAAATGACTATAGTAAAAGTTAAGACTCAAAGCTTAACTTGAAACACAAACACATTCCGTCACAGCCTTGAATGAACCTAATTGGAAGTAAACAGTTTGAAAACTCATCAGCCTTATCAGCCTTTTTCTTTATGATATTCTCCCTCAAGTCAGGCTGAGAGTTTCTTGAAAATAGTTTGACCCAACTGTTTACCGTGGGTCACATTCCTTATGATAGGATAGCCACTATAAGTAAACAGTAAAGATACATGGACTATTTATTTTTTCACAGTTAAATGTTTCCCTTTCCTTTGTCATTGTCACGCTCCGTTAACAAAATGTGTAAAAGGGAGCTTGATGACTCTATAATGATGTGAGGATGCACTTACAGGCTTACATTTCCATATTAATGAGTGTAACAGGAAGAGCTTTTTACCTCTCAAGGCAAACACGAGTGCTGAGCTCCCCTCAGCGACTGTGACCAAGTTGAAGCCTGCTCCTTTAAAAGCAGCTTCTCATCCAAAGCCATTTGCAGCTTGTGTTGCTCCTCGCTTGTTAAAATGAGCACCCTGATGATTGCCATCAGTGCTGAAGTGATTGAGCTGAGTGAATCTAAGGTAGAGAAACTTTGGAGCCAATGTGGAGGGAATGAGCCGAACAGATTGGATTGAAAAGGGGCACACATAAAAACAGCAATAAAATTGAAAACAAAAAAAACAAGTACAAGTCCATTGAGAGTGCTCAGATGTGCATGTTCAAAGTAATCTTGGATGATATAGTCTACATGAAAATGTTGTGTAAGGGAATGGTGGGTAGGGTTTCTGGATGATGACTATATAAAATGATAATAGATTACATTTTTGAATTAAAGTTGAACAAAATCTGTTGAACAGTTGAACAAGACTTGAAGTACACCAATGTCCGAATAAATACCATATGAATTTATCATCATTAGAACAAATACTGTACCATCCTTTGAATTCATGGTTCGAAATCCTACTTCTGTATTTTGGAGCATACAGTTTAGACTGAGACATGAGTTACGAGCTAGATGTTTATCTTATGTCAGAGAGGCACACACAGAGTGGACGAGGTAAGTATGTGACTGAGGCTGTGCGAGTCAAATGCAAAAAAAATATTTTGTGTGACAGTGAAGAAACATTTACATTTCTGAGCTATGGAGGAATCAGCTGTGGCTTTGCACACGTTCAATTGATTTGCAGTCTGGATGCGGAGTGTGGGGCACAATGCCAATCTCCACCTTCACAGACTTTACGGCAGCGCGCCTCAAAGTCTGTGATGTTTTAGTTCTGTCCCACTGTCAAATTGTCAAGTAGGCACAGGGCTTCAACGTTGAGCTGCGCAGGAGACAAACGGAAAGGTAACGATCTACAATGAATCAGTGTTCGGACCTATATGGTAACAGGACGGCCTGACGGCGCGCTGGGGAAACGCTGTGGTATTTAAGCCAGCCAGCAGCGATCACTGAAATGAGCCACAGCGGAGCCAAAAGAGAGGGCTGTGGTAGTGGGCAAAACATAGGGGGTGGACACTACTGTTAGGATTCCTATCTGCTCCTACCTACAAATAGATTATTGGAAATTACCTCTTGTCTTGTGAGGAAAGAGCTGGAAGACGTTCAAATCAGGGAGTAAAAAGTATAAAATAAATGTCCACAATTATACATCAAATTTGTATTTACACCATTTCAAGCTGTCAGTCTCTCACACTCAACCATTTAACAGGTGACATCAGTGAGTACCTCAGGGTTTAGAGTTTCAGGTCTCGGGCGGACACTGGGATTGGGCATTCAGTGCTTTGTGACGACGGAGGAGTTTACGGCTTATTGAGGACAGTAACTGCAGAAAGATACATGCTATCAGTCTACAAAACACCAGAACAAGTCACTAGATGTGTCACAAGAGGATTTGGAAAGTCCCCAGATTTTTTGTATTATTTTTTAAGGAGAAACTCACCCCACTAAACTGGAGGGACAGAAACACCCAATAGATGTATGTCCAGAATAGACTAACTTTGTCCTTGTTATAACTTTACAATCAGGTAATTGATCCTTGAGGACATTCACCAACTCCCACGTGTTACTAAACAGACAGCACCTGGACCAAACTAGCTCCTATCCCCCATGGAAACCTGAAAAGTAGACCATGGACTGCACACAAATAAACAAAAGGCAAAGTGCAAGCACATCATTCGCACAGACATAAAAAAGGCAACAGGGACAAAGGAGATACAAGGAAAACACGCACACAAGGGAGAGAGAGAGCGAGACAGAGGATGTTGTGTTTTCCTTTACATTAATACTTACACAACATGCACATGAAATGTTAACTGCATCATTCTGAAACAAAAAACTGCGATACAGAGGAGTATATTGTGGTTGGCAATACAATGGTAACAACAGCTTTTTAGTCAGTTATTGAGGGAAAATTGACGTCCTCCCCGTGTCAGCGTGGGCTTCCTCCCACATTCCAGAGACATGCAGTTTCGGTTAATTGGACTCTAGATTGTGAGCTTTAATGGTTGTCTGTCTCTATATGAGACCTGCGGTAAACTGGCGACCTGTCCAGGGTGAACCCTGCCTTCGCCCAATGTGGGCTCAGATCGGTTCCAGTGCCCTCGTGACCCCGAATGAGATAAGCAGTTTGGATAATGGATAATGAATATATATAAATATATATATATATATAAATAAATAAAGGAGAAATTAGGTATTCCTCCAGCTAAACAAAAAGTATTGTGTGTTCGGTGTTCGTGCGTACTTACCCATATCTGCCTGTTCTGACTTTGCCTGTGCTCTACTGTGGATTCTATGCCTACCCCTTTTGGATTAGTTTGCCTTAAAACTGATTTGCTGGTGTTGACCATGCATGAACTTGAGTAAACCGAACTATCCTGGTCAATCGGTCTCTGTGTTGTGCTTTTTGGTTCCTGTGCCTTGATACTAGTAACCGTTACACTACGTCAGCGAGGGAGATTACAAAGCAGCCCTGGCATAGCCTGCAGTTTTAGATTGCTACTACTGTAGAGGTTTAACAACAGCAGTCTAGGGGGACAGTGTATGATTGACAATAGTTAGCACCAGGCACGTGCACAGATAGAGCCCTAGTGGTGCTCAAGCACCAGCCCTTTTGCCCTGGATGAGAAAAGTGCCCTTTTTGCTGGAGCCCACTTTTTTCATTATCAGTATTTAAGAATAAAAATGACTCTCTCTGTCATCAAGTCCCCCCAAATGTGTTTTAATATCCGACGGGGCATTTATTTGAGTTATTGTGAGAATTTCGCCCCGACATGCTCCGCGACGCTCACGAGCCCCCCCCCCCCCCCGCCGTGCCCCTCCCTCCTCCTCCTCCTCTTCCTCCTCTGCGCAGTGCTCCTCGCGCTACTAAACGGGTGCACCTCCTTCTCCTCTGACGCGCAGCACCAGACAAACCGGTCATGACAGTATTTTTTCCCGGACGTTGTTTTGTGATAAATCAACCACAACATTAGCGCTGCTGAAAACATGACGTCACAACTGGTCCGACGTTTCCTAAAAAAATAAACAAACAAAAACTCACGAAATCCGTGATTTCAAAGTCTTGTCCAGCTGTTTACTGACGTTAGTTATGTTTAGAGAATAGAGAGAGAGAGAGAAGAGAGAGATAATTCTTATTCCGTTCTATTTAACGGGCTAGTCTAGGATTTGCGTGGCCAGACTGAAAACAAAATCATACGGCCTCTCTTGTTCAGAGGGCCGGGCCAAATGTGGAGGCGGGCCGTATTCGGCCCGCATGCCTTAGTTTGAGGACCACTGCTTGGCTGTTGATGTCTATCAATATCGCTCATTTTGAAAATGACGTAAGAGGGCAGTACGGATCCGTATCAGACCAGCGAGGAGGGCAATACGTGGCTGGCATGACGCCCATTAGCCAATCAGAACGCTTGTACTGTTGTTGCTATATAATAATTCATCTTTTTTCATGAAGAAAATGTAAGCTAGCGGTCTGATGCTGCCCAGAGGAAACGCAGGTCGAGGACAGCATTATCAGTGTAATGCTGCTAATGCTTCAATTCTTCAGAATTTTTTTTGGCATTGGGTGCCCTTTTTTTTGGTTTGAGCACCTGACCCCCAAAATGTCTGTGCACGTGCCTGGTTAGCACTGTAGATCTCAGAGATAGGTGGTGCATGTATGAGGTTCAGCTGGTAGCAGATCGAGGAGGCAGGTAGCTGTTCTAGAAGCTAGCCCTATCGTATCTCTTTTGCTTCCTCTATAGCAATGTGAGACTGCTATATGATGGAAAGGGTCGTCAAGGATTATGAGAGTTATGAACAATATCAGAAACACCTTGGAAAAAAAAAAACTTTAATAAAGATAGTGGGTCCTATCTTTACAATTTTAGGTTTTGGTAAACTCATGTAGGAGCACGATGTAAATCTGGTAGGTACTGGTGACTTCTTTTTGATGAACTACGGTCATTTGATTGTTCTGACCACAAATCCACATACAAATAAACATTTTAAGAACAATAGGTCCTCCATTCTGACACTAAGTCAGTGATCGGGCCCTATAATAACAGTAATAATATTATATATAATTCAATTCAATTCAGTTTATTTGTATAGCCCAATTTTACAAATTACAAATTTGTCTCGGAGTGCTTTACAATCTGTACACAGACATCCCTGCCCCAAAACCTCACATCGGATCAGGGGTGCGCGAGCTGCCTCTAGGGGGTGCGCGAGAGGAAAAATGTAATGGTGGTCTAATGGTGTAATAATTAACCACTTAAGCCCCATTGCCCCACCTGTGGGGCAGATTTGATGTTTTGTTCTAAACTGTCTATAATAATATAATAAACATGAGCAAATATATTGATGTTCGACATCAAATTAAAGAAGACAACTTGGGCTACAAGAAACAGTAAGCCATTTCAACACAACTCAAACACCAACTAATATAACCATAACAATATCATAATCATAATTTTGTCAGGAGTTGGGCCACTCAGAACATATCCGTAGCTAGCGACATGGAGCTCCATGCTATCGGAAAAAGATAGATGACAAAAAGCAAGAGAACTCCATACAGATTCTAACCATCTTTACAGAATCTATCTGCGCCAAAGCATCACGGAGATGTGACACAAAGAACACAGCCACATGAATCGCTTTCTCGCTTTACACTCCGCAAATGTTGCTTACCTTTGCTGATTAGAAGAAGACAAATGAATTCTGGCGGCAAACTCCCACTGATATATCTTCTCCTACTATCCCGTATGTCAATAAAATCTTCCCCGGCAAGAGAAGGGGCCGTGAAAGTAAGTTCTAAGGAAGTCACTATCAGCGTATCAGATTTGACTTTTCAAAAAGGACGACACCTTTCTGTATCCTATTGGCTCACAATGCTGTCAATCTTCTATTTTTTAGTACCAATCGATTCTGTAGGCTCTAAGGAGTCCAATGATGTCTCGCACTTTTCAATCGGCCCATCCCCCGCTGAGATATTTACATGCGTACGAGTCAAAAACAAAGAAGAAGGAAATCGCCATTACGCATCAGGACGCAGAGCGCGCCGCAGCACTTTATTTTTCTGCCGTTTTGTCACCGTGTTGTTACCGTGTTGTTACCGTGGAAGGACACAATAAGAAATTTTATAATGTGGCTGAAGTCCTAGAAATGTTGGACAAGGACGATGATATTCAAGTGGATATTTCTGAACCATCTTCCTCGGATGATGAAGATTTGATCGTTGGCCGACACGACAGTGACTACGTTTGTTCATCACCGACATGGTAGGCATTGTCTTATACATTTTATATTTATCGATTGTATATATATATATTTAGTTTAGGATATAAATCTGATTCATCCTACGTTCGCACTCGCATGAGTTTACTCGCTTGATAAGAAATGTGTTGTTGTTTTCGCCAATAGAGGGGGCGGGGCTTATCTCCGTGGCTTTACTATGGGGAAATCCGCCATCCACCACGGAAGAACTAACTCCTAGTTCTGCGTTATACTAGTTGGGGACATCACACAAACATCGTAACATCTAACACCCTCTGGGTTCATAAAATCACCGTAGCTCACACAGCTCGGTGAATTTCACCGACTGACTACATCAAATTTACTTCCGCTTCCGGCCCTACTCGAGTAGCAGCAGCCAGTTAGATTCACCAATGGCATGACGTCAGTGATGACGGTCGGGTCCCCAGCATGATTTATTTTTACCACGGTTATTGCTTTTCTGTGTACATGTATTACAATTGCATAACCAGACCACTGAATGCATATATTATTTTGTTACCAAGGTTATTGCTTTCATGTGTACATGTATTACAATTGCATAACCAGACCACTGAATGCATATATAAATGTTTCTTTCACTCTTGGGTTTACAGTTCTGAGGATGAGGACTATGTGCCACCCCCTGCATGTGTCCAGGGGCCTTCAAGGAAGAGGACAGATGCACCTCTCCCAACTACTCCAGGAGACTTGCAGCCTCAGCCAGGCCCATCAGCACCTTATCGCCCCACGGCTCCAGAACTTCCTCAGACCACTCGGCGGAAGAGAGGACGTCCATCTCTGGAAACTTCTGCTCCAGCCAAGTGTGGTGCAGCTAAGATGGCCTCTTCAAGGACTGCGGAGGAGGGAGACAGGTGGCATGGCAGGGAGGAGGAGGCCATCAAACCTGCCCCCCTCCGGTTCAAGCCTGCAAGGGACCCGGGACCTGCATGTGACACCAGCAAAGCCTGGTCTCCTCTTGACCTGTTCAAACTCTTTTTTTCGGACGCTGTTGTAAAAACTGTTGTCAAAAACACCAACACCAACGCCGCCAGGAGGAAGCAAAGTGGCGTTAAGTTTAAATGGGACGTCCTCAATTTGAAGGACTTTTATATATTTCTTTCCATCGTCCTCTTCACTGGCCTGGTGACGGTGCACAGCAGGGCGGACTACTGGAGGAAAATATGGCCGTACAACTTCCCCTTCCCCGCTAACCGGATGTCACGGCAGCGCTTTGAGGCCATTTTGTGGTCCCTCCACCTCAGCGACCCGGAAGAGGACGACATAAACAGGCAAAAGAAAAACACTCCTGCGTACGACAAGCTTTTCAAACTAAAGCCTCTCTACACAGATATTGTGTCCGCCTGCCAAGCTAATTTCCAGCCGCGACAACATCTGTCTATTGATGAGCGGATGGTCGCCACCAAAGCCCGGATCAGCTTCAAGCAGTACATCAAGGACAAACCCACCAAATGGGGCTTCAAACTTTTTGTGCTGGCTGATTCGTCCCTCGGCTACACCTGGAACTTTACTATTTATGAAGGCAAAAGTCAGTCCAACACAGGCCACGGTCTGAGCTATTCAGCCGTGATGGGCCTTTTGCCTGTTCGTCTCCTCGGCAGCGGGTACTTGTTGTACACGGACAATTTTTACACAAGCCCGCTGCTCTTCAATGATCTGTACACAGAACATTGGCTGTTGTGGGACCATACGAAAAAAATCGTATTGGCTTCCCAAAAACAATTATAAACGACCTGCCCAAAAAGGCTGAGAGGGGGGACATGCGCTGGATCCAGAGTGGTGACCTCCTGTTTGTCAAGTGGATGGACACAAGAGAGGTCGCCATGTGTTCCACAATCCATGGGGCCTACAGCGGACAGACGGTGCAGAGGAAGGTGAAGACGGCTGGGGTGTGGCAAAGCAAGAAGATCCCAGTCGCGGACTGCATTATTGACTACAATCGGTACATGGGCGGAGTCGATTTGTCCGATGCACTAATTGGTTATTACAGCGTCCACCATAAGACGATGAAGTGGTACAAGACATTCTTCAACCACTTCGTGGACATCGCTGTGGTCAACAGCTACCTTCTGCATAAGGAGCTGTTAAAGCTGAGGCAGGACCCCGCCCAGACAAAGCCCTTCACCCACAAGGCCTTCACGGAGCACTTGGCCAAAGAAATGTTGGCGTTTGTTGGGTGCCCAGTAGACGGATCCCTTTTGTCTACTGTTTCAAACTCTCCCAAGTGCCTGCCAAATATGTACGAGGGTGTAAGGAGCCGGCAGTATTGCAAGAGGTGCCGGGAAAATGGAATGCCAAGGGTTAAAACACTGACTTACTGCCTAAAGTGTGCCATTCCTCTCTGCTACTCAACTAAAAGGAACTGTTTCTTGCTGTGGCACAATGAGAGGCAAACTGTTTAGCATCAGCTCAGTATCCCCCCCCCCCCCCCCCCTTCAAGCAGCATTTGCACGAGGTGATATTAGAGTGCTCAGTATCCACCTCCTAGAAGAGTGTAAATATTTTTTGGTGTTTTACTGTGTTTTTACAATTTTTACAGTTTGTGTTTTTACAGTTTGTTTGCCTAAACAGTTTTCTATAATTAAATCTGTTCCATTTGGTCACTTCATTTGTGTCGTCTTGATTTAGATTTTTTTATAATATCTTTTTCATTTTTATTTTATTTTTATTTATAAAGCCCAAAACTGCTGTATTTGGATGTATTGAACACTAGGAGTAATATACAAGTGAAATAAATGGTTTGGTACATGAGAAAATTCAAATGGCACAGATGGTGCCCAAATGTGCCCAAATGCACATTTTGAAGATCTCGCCTAGAATCTCTTTCTAAAAAACTCTAGCTGCTTTATGCTTCACTTTTTCTAAGTCAAACTTTTCAGAGAGCCTGTTCACAAGTGGTGTTATTATCTGGGTGATTTTAGGCCTTTGCTGTGCATCCATCCAGGAGATATTCATCCTGAAAGTGCTTCTTTCTTTGGGCGAACCTGAAATTTCTATTTTTGCTGTGTTTCCTCTTTATTTATTTCTTAACCAGTAACAAATATACTGATTTTTACACATCTGATCAAAAGCTCACATGTGTTGCCTTTATTATAACACCAACGTTATTCAAATAGCTTGTGTGGTTGCAGAGCTACACCCTTTTTAGTTTGGGTATGTCATTTCGAGCAGAAACCTAAAAAAACCCTAAAAAACGGGTGGGGCTTAACAGGTTAATATGAAACATTCTCAGGGCTCTCAAGTGTCACACATTGAGCGTGAGACTCACGCATTTCGGTCTTAACTCCCGCACTCCCGCCACACATCGTATTTCTCACGCTGAAAAAAACTCGGCTATTTAATGTTTGAATGCAGGGGTGCTCAATACGTCGATCGTGGTCGCCGCAAGACAAGTCAAAGTCACTAGCACCCCCCCCCCCCCCGTCAACAACTCTTCTCGGGTCGATGCCAACACGCGCAACGCTCAGCCGTGCTGATGGGTGCTGATGGAAATGCACGCTTGCCTGCCTTCAAAACTTGAGAGCCCTGCATTCTGTTGCGTTTTTTTTTAAGGTCGGGGGGATTGGGGGTGCGTGAACCCGGTCGGGATGTAGAAGGGGGTGCGTGGCCTAAAAAGTTTGGGAACCGCTGTTCTATACCATACCTGCCATAAAAATCATGATATCCGATACAATACCATAAAAACAATATCCCATAAATACGATACTGGTATATTTATATATAATGGTAAAAAGTGAACCATACAGATGTTTTATTTATTACAAACTTTTTCAACACTTAACAAATGGCAGTAATATTAGTATTAGTCTACAGCAATATATTAATGAAACTACATGGTGCCATCATAGCATTGAGTATACACTATGTGGCCGTTTATCAGTATCTGACCAGATGATACAGATTTCCTTCAGTATAAGCAGCTGTAGAGTTACATAACTTTACAGACTGTCTGCATTGGAGACAAAGAACTTAAACATTTCACTTCTGGCATATCATTTAGTCTTTTTTTTTAAAGCCGAAAGTCGGTCTTAAAGGCTCCGCCACGTGACGTCACTCGCTGTGAGAGCTGCGCAGCGAATACAGACAGCATGACACGGAGTGGACTAGCGCGTGCGCTCTGATCGCGCGCTCTTTTAATGAAGTATTGATCCAAAAAATATGCAAAATCATATCGTTTTTAACGTACGGATACCTTGTTAGTATCGATACACCATGCAACGTGACAGCAGTAGATGTAGCGGGCTGACATTTAAGATAACCCAAACCCCTCAAACGCTGTCGACATCTTAACGCTGATTGGCCAAGACGCGACACGTCCCATCAAAGATGTTTTATTGCGAAGAGCACCACACCACATTTTCTCCGTGTCCCACTCCAATCTCATGAACGCCGGTCGGCCGGCCAGTTGACCCCCCCCCAGTTTTGATTTCAAAACGGTGAATTTCACCAAAAGGTGACCAGTTTGCAGCTATGTGACTATGTAAAAAAATATATATTTTGGAACTTGTGAATCGATTCACAATCCGGAAAGATAGGAGTCATAATTCTTACATAAACTCTACAACAGCAGGCAGCAAGGTGGTTCCCATTATTATCTCTCCCCACAAACTGACATCTTTGACATATCTGTGTCAACGGGCCTTTTAAGATCCATCATCAAAATATTTATTTCTATTTAATGTGTCTCTGAAGCAGCAGATGGGGTTACAGGGAGGGGTCCCGTGCATCAGAATGGACTGTTGCTGCACTATTGCATGGCTAGCTTGCAGTCCGGGGGTGGCTGAGCCAAGCTCTAACACACTAAATAATTTACCATTCAAATTAAAATTTTAAAACAAATATACAAGGTTTGTCAGCAAACTGAAGGAGGGTCATGGCTTTGCTTCTCACAAAAGGTTATGTGGAAAGCCTTTTTGGAGGTGGTTAAACATTTAAACAATGTAGTCTTGCATTATTAAAAAAACGTGATTGGGAGCTCAATTAAACATTTAACGTAAGCTTTTTCGTAAGTGTTATATGCTTATGGGCATTATGTTGTCTCTCTTCCTCCCCATTGAAAGCATGGCGAGGGCTTTACTTTACTGAGCCGTGGCCTACACAACACTCGGCAGCTCTGTTCTCATTGTGCTGCTCTTGAATGGCAGATTTGCAAATGCAATTCATTCTGAATGGAGGGGTTTCAGTGTAGGAGGTGCTGTGCACTGATTCCTTTTTTATTCTCTATCAAGTGATGAGAATCCTCTTATACCCTGTTTCAAATCAGCTTTTTTAAATATACATTCTGCATGTTTTGTAGATAAATTCCATTTCATTGATGTCAGTCTTTGCTGTCACTTATACAAAAGTATCAAATGTTTGAACCCTACAGTCCTTCCCCTTAGTTTGGTTTATGTGCTTTCTACATGTCTGCTAAACTGCCAGTCCAGATTCAATTTCCTATTTTAGAAATGTCATTTGAGCTTCTGCCTCTGGAAATAAATTAAAAGTCTAGTGCAATAGGTAAATTAACTCAAATGACCCAGTTTTACTAAAAAGGCCATTATGCACTAAGACTATTTGAGGATTTCTCCTTTGACAAGGATTCCAGCAAGTTTACAGATTAGGGGGATCATTTTAAAAATGCATCTCTGTTCTCAAAGGCGGTAATAATCCAAGATGCGCTTTGATGAGTAAGATTGTGCTGGAACTCTTTTTTTCTTAGAGACATGGTGCTTGTTTGTTTTCCGTTTTGCAGAGACCCACTGCTGTGCATTTTCAGTATTAATACATTTTCACGCAAATTAAAGCATAGTGCAGATGAGCATCATGAAAAGGGCTCTAAAATACAAAATTACTTGTATTCCCAAAATAGTGGAGAGCTCTCATTTCTGATCCTTTTTCCATACTCAACATCCATCAAGAGGAACATGAGTTTATAAAGCACTCTGCTGATAGTATTACATTAGTCCGATGATCTGCTACTATCAAGGGAACAATTTAACTTACAAAAGCGATGACAAGTTGCAGCTGGTATGAAACCAGCCAGTCTGATCCAAGACCAGCTTATATCCCGTTTTTCCATTCATTGGTATTATTTACTATCACTACCGTTTTACAATAAAGGTTTTGCGCTTTAGTGGGCTGTCACGGTTTGGAGAAGGTACTAGAGCACATGTGTCAAACTCGCTGCCCGTGGGCCACATCCGGCCCGCGAATGAATTATCTTTGGCCCGCATGATAAAATCTATTTACTATTAGAGCTGGCCCGCCGGTATATCGCAGGCACCACCATAATACTACAAATCCATCAATGCACTGTCCGTGTGTCGGCAAGTCAATCGCGGACCCGCGAATGCGAGACTCAGTCTATATTACATACCACTTCTGTCAACTTTCAACTATCCCTCTCCCCCAAAAGTGGCTCAACGAAAGGTGGAATTTGAAAACAGGAGTTTTCAAGACAGGTGGGAGGCACAGTATATGTTCGCAGATGTAAATGAAAAAGCTGTGTGTCTTCTGTGCGGAGACAGTGTTGCTGTAATGAAAGAATACAACATAAACAAACCTGCAAAAGTTCTCTGATGACTCTGCAATCATCGGCCTCATCTTTGCCGACGATGACAGGGAATACAGAGAACTGAACCAGGACTTTTTGGAATGGTGCCAGCGGAACTGCCTCCACATCAACTCCAGTAAGACCAAGGAGCTGGTGTTGGACTTCCGCCGTGGTAAACGCTCTCCTCCGGTACCAGTGAGCATCCAGGGAATGGACATTGAGATTGTAAAATCTTATAAGTACCTGGGTGTTCACCTGAACAACAAACTGGACTGGGCTGACCACGCACACACACTCTATAAGAAGGGACAGACCAGTGTTAGAAGTGGGACAAATAAATGCGAATTTTTCTGGGATTAGCAAAAGGATCCGTAGACCAGGCCGGGAAGAGCGAATGCGGAATGTGAGTAATAAAACAGATCAAAGGGGACCCCAGTTCCATTAGACTACAACAACAGGAAAGCAACAAGGCATCCATCAGGCCGGCCGACAGGGAGAGTGGCTGTAAGATCAAATGAAAGCGTCGAGGCCATCGCTGGGACGATAAGCAGAGGGCCAGGTGTGACAGAACACGGGTCCTGAGTGGTCATCGTTGGCGTTTACAACCGGTGACCCTCTGTCTGAACTCACTCAGGGGCCCCACGCCGACACCAGATGTAAACATTGCACCTCTGGTGATATTCAAATGAAGACCTGGTTGATTGTGTGTTCGGAGCCCATATCCGCACCATATGGGCCCAAGAGGATGTATTGCGGAGTGAATAAACACAAACCTGGATTCATGTGTGTTAACCTGCCTGTAGATCAATGGTCTTTGATACGATAATGTAACCTATGTCTCCCATCTGTTCTGTATACTGACCCCCGGTTAGAGTGTGTTCTGTGTCACTGCCCACGGGAAGTCTCACCAGGTCTGAAAGAATCATAAAGAGGGTACCCTAAGTGCCTGAGAGATAAGAGGAGACACCCGGAGACAGGTCACCGAGGTGACCGAGCTCATCTAAACCAGCTAAGACAACGGTCCCCCTCTTTGATGTGGGACAGAGAGTCTCTCCAGAACCTCTCAGGAAGAGAGGGGGGGGGGGATGAACCCCCCATCAGCACCCCAAAGAGGGACGGATATCCGGTAAAAGTGGGAGGAGCCGAGGGTATAAAGGTGACGAACAGAGGAAACAAGGGAGTCTTAGGAAAATGAGTTTTTGAAAAGAAAAGAGGTTTTTTCATGGGTTGTTTGCGTCAGGCGTCCGTGAAGAACTCACGGACGCCTGACGTACTTTGTCTATTTTTCTTCTTTTTTTCTGAAAGGGCTTAAGAAAAAGAGAGTTTTTGAGTTTTTGTGACTTTTGCGTCAGGCTCCTGAGAGGGAAATCACTTGTAGTTGTACTTTGTTTATTTCTTTCTTCTTTTTTTGAATAAAATACTTGGCTGCCTTGCAGTCTTAAACTTTACATTCGGTTTGTGGACCTACTTTTTTGTGAGACCTATTTCTTCACCTGTCGACCCACCCGAGGAGACCAAAGGCGGAGACCCGAGAGCGGACCAGCGCCGCCCCCGAGGTGAGTCTGAGCGACATCTGCACGGCTACACCCACTGACCTCAGTTACTCAGGGCACATACTGATTCCTCACACACTGGTAACTGACATTTTGTACTAAAGAGAGAAATCGCTGCAGCTGGTAGACCTCCGTCTCTCGGCCGAGCCGTGGTTGGTTCTGGGACCAAGAGAGGGACTCGTAACACCGAGTCCTCGTCGCGGAGTTTGTCCTAAGAATAAGAATATTAATAAGTGTCCCGCCAGCCGCTCTACGAGCCTTGTACCCTCGAGCGGGTTGGGAGAAGACCAGATAATTGAATACCCAGCATTTCTCTCCGCGGAGATCGTTCCGACATCATCCGGGGTGCCGCGTGCCGAGAATAACAGCTACCACTGTCGAGGTGCACGCGCGTCATTCATCAGGCCCGAACGATCGCAGAATCATATAGAGGGAGTTACTGATCTCCGCCTCCTTCCCCCTTAACTCGGTCTTCGCCCTCGCTCGAGTTTCCCTCTCCCCCTCGAAGCGCAAGGCGAGGATACCGTGACCGGGGCGGTCGTCAGAAGAGAGGACGGGCATCGTGACCCGTGGACCCGCGTCCACTCCAGTGCGACAGGTTACCAGCGCGCGGTGACGCGCTGCGCCTGGGCGCCACCGACGTGCTTTTACGACAGTTTGCTACACGTCTGTCCTTAGAGCACGATTATTTCCCTCAATAAAGTAACCGGTGTGAGCCGACTCGCACCTCAAACCTTTTCCCCCCCCTCCTCTCCATCTCTCCTCTCCCGTCTCGTCCCTCCCCCCTCCCCGTTCCTTTCCTCCCCCGTTTCCCCTACACGAGAATAAGCGGCGTGACTTTTCTTTTCGTCTCCCACCCGAGGCGACCGAATCGGTTTACGTACGCGTCTCTCTTAACACCAGACTCTTTCTGCTGAGGAGACTGAGGTCCTTTGGAGTGCAGGGAGCACTCCTGAAGACCTTCTTTAACTCTGTGGTGGCATCCGCCATCTTTTATGGAGTGGTCTTCTGGAGCAGCAGCATGGCAGCGGCTGACAGGAAGAGGCTGAACAAGCTGCTAAAGAAGGCCAGCAGCGTGCTGGGGTGTCCTGTGGATACTGTGGAGGTGGTGGGGGATGGGAGGATGATGGCAAAGCTCTCGTCCCTGAACAACCACACCTCCCACCCCATGCATGACACTCTCTCAGCTCTGCACAGCTCCTTCATCCACCGGCTGATTCATCCCCGGTGTCTGAGGGAGAGGTACCACAAGTCCTTCCTTCCTGCTGCTGTCAGGCTGCGCAACAAACTGCAGTAGATCGCTGGAGATCCTGGCAAACTCAACACTTTACTTTGTTTCCCCCTTGTATATTTAGTATTTAGTTTTTTAGTATTTAGTTTTGTGTTTTATAATTATTTTTATTAATGCTCTGATGTGCACCGCTGCTGTGATTTTTGAAATTTCCCCACTGTGGGACGAATAAAGGTATATATCATATCATAAGGGCGCGATAACACCAGACGCAACTTTTAAAAGGGCAACCGCTCCAAAAACGCCTTGGCAAAAACGCGCCGGGCAAAGCAGCGTGTTGGAGTTGTTTCGATTTAGAATGATAAAACTCTTCGAAATTAATTACCGCTAATATGAGTGTCTCGTCGGGAAAACAGGTGCGCCTAAAACGCTAGAAAAACGCACCGCGCTGCATTTGAAAGACATTCACGCGGCGATTTGCAGATTTTGAAGCCCAAAAAAGCAGGTTTGAACTGCTCAATAATCCATTTGCAGCTGAAGTGGAAAACGCACCATGAAACCTCCAAATGGAGCTGATTGAGCTCCAATGTAGTGACACGCTGAAGGCAACATATGAGTCTGTGGGCGCTGCAGTTTCCACGTTTCATCCCCGACAAAATGCTCCAGCTGCGCTCCCAGGCTGCTCACACATTCTCATATTTGTGAGAACAACTGTTCTCTCTGATGAAGATAAACACAACTTCACACACGACTTGTCTTACTGATGACCACCTTCACTCAATCCTGAGGATTTCCTCAGCTCAGAACCTGACCCCAGACATTGATGACCGTGTATCCAAAATGAGACACCAAGTGTCTGCTTCAGACTAGTGAGCATTACAGAACAGCAAACGTTGCTTTGACGCATTTTCAGTTTGTAATAAGGTTTCATTTTTACATTTTTTATCTTTGAAGTAAATTATTTTTGGCTGTTTGCCTGTAGAAAATGTTTTCACTTGCAATTAATGAAACTGATTTTATTACTTTTATTTATTTATGTATTATTTATAATTTGTATTTCATAATTAATGTTGTTTTATAGGTAATACTCTCCAGGCCTTGTTAGTTCCAGGTTCAATATGTGCACTGAGGTTCTTTCAATACGTTTTCAATAAACATTGAACCCATCAGTTAAAGAAGCAAGAACCTCCTTCAATTTAATTCAAGAGAACCATTCAAACCCGAGTTTTATTTAAGGTCATAAACAGTCATAAACCCCTCCTTTCATTTTATTGATGCCTCACAAGAGATGTTTTTATTTATTTTAATAATAAGGTAAAGGAAATGAGACAACAAATTACCCCCCCAACCCGTGTTTTACATGCCAGTAGGGACATTCAAAACTATTTTAGTCATTCTCAAACAGTATCATTGACCTTTTTATCTCAACTTATATCACAAATGGAATCAGCCACATGCAGCCTTGATTTTATTCCGACAAAATTCCTCAAAGAGGTTTTTAGCACGGTAGGGCCAAGTATTTTATTAATTATAAATAGCTCCCTAGCAAGTGGTACTTTCCCATCAACTTTTAAACATGCCATCGTACAACCGCTTTTAAAGAAACCGAAGCTTGATTAATCTGATCTATTTCGACCTCACTCTGAGTATCCTCCTGCCCCATCTATAGGTCTTCACCTTGAATGAAGCCTTCTTCCTATCTATTAAGTTTCTGCTCTTCGTACACGTGCGTACACGAGTGGTGTCTGTATTTAAATAGTGGCGCGCAATTATTTGCCACTGACTGTTATAGCTCACCCGGTCGAACGAGTGCTCTAGCTGTGGTAGGCCGAGGTTCGAATCCGCCCTCGGCATTTGATATTTTAGCCAAGGATTTTGCCTTGCGTTCCCTTTGTATTTAAAAGGGCGTTTTCATTTTACCCTTAAACCTCTGTGCGCAGTAAGTGAGTCTGGTCATTTGTTCCCCCTGGTACATCCGCGTACAGGAAAGGGGTGATTTTGAGTTCTTATGAACTGTATTTTTGTTTATACTTCAAGCCAGTGAGCATATATCCCCATTGACGTGGGTTTGGTCATTTGTTCCCCCTGGTACGTCCGCATACAGGAAAGGGGTGATTTTGGGTTCTTATGAACTGTATTTTTGTTTATACTTCGAGCCAGTGAGCATATAGCCCCATTGACTACTGTTCGCAGCAGGAGGGGTTACTTGGTACTACTATGGCTCCCCAGACTTGTCGGTTCTGTGGGGCAGCCATGGACATTCGTGACGGTCACCGTGAGTGTCCGTCTTGTTTGGGCATGGCCCATTTAATGGATGACGTTGATTGCCCATGTCCAGCAGCCATTGATCTGCCTTTGGAAGAAAGGGCCCGAAGGGCATTCCCAACACTGTGGCAGCTGCTCCCCCTAGTAGGGAACGAGAGCGTTGCATGGAAAGCCGCTCCCGCAAGCGTAAACGGGGGCACTCCCAGGGAAAAAACCGTGCCCCAGAGACTAACTCTAAGCCACTGCAGAGTCCAGCCCCACCTATAGATGGGGCAGGAGGATACTCAGTGTCAAATCCTGGCCGCCATTCGTGGTCTGGCAGACAGGGTGAGTAGAATGGAAGCTCAGAGAGCAGCTCCACTGACTGCGGCTTGTTCGGGGGGGATCTCCCCTAGGGACTTGCCGGCATCTGAAGAACATCAGACAGATCACCCTGATGCTTTATGCACAGGTTTCTCTCTTGGGTGACGAGTGCCACCCAGAGATTGCCGAAGAGTCACATTGCCTTAGCCTATCTAACGCAGGTGAGTCTGCGTCCATAGACAATGGTACTGGCGATGGTGTTCCCAGTGATGTGTTTTCAAGGGTTTTGAGTGCGGCTAAGATTACAGGCTTTTCAATTCCAGTCTCGCCCCTCAGTGACTATTCCTGCAGCCGAGGATTATTGTTAGATGCTAAGGAGGTCATGGAATAATCCTGGTGGCGCCCCTCAGTTTAATTCAGGGTGCAGGAGGCTAGCCAAGGCACAGTACCCCCATGAGTCTGGTTTGGGTGATATGCCGCCTGTAGAGAGGGAAATGGCAGCTTTAACCCCTCTAGGCCCAGATAGGGTGACCACTGATCCACACTGTCCTCGTAAGGAGTGCAAGAAGACAGACCAATTGGTTTGTAGGTCCTATAATGCAGCAACCCGCGCGGCACGTGCAGGAAATGCACTCGCGCTCGTGTTAGCAGCGCTCAGAAGGACCGCTAGTGCAGGTGATCAGGACACCAGAAACCTGATAGATGCGGCCCTGTCCACACACTCTCAGCTTACTCGTGACATCGGTTCCGCTATGTCGTCAGCCATGATGGCCCGCAGACAGATCTGGCTAGCTCAGACAACTCTCCCCGAGAACATCAGGAAGGAGCTTACCAACATGCCGGTGGTACCGGGTAGAGTCTTTCACCCTGACTCCCAGAGTGTCTTGGAGAAAGCTGAACAGTCTCTGCGTACTCGAGAGAGCGTGCAGCGCACATTCAGTCGGCCTGCAGCGACAAGGCAGAGACCAACGGGCGAGCAGCACCAATTCCAGGCTGCCTGGGGTCATCCACAGCGCTGGATGCGTGGCAGGCGCCAAGGCTCAAGCGCACATGGTTCAGGTGATGCTGCAGGAAGACTTCGACTGCAGCATCAAGGGTTTCAGCTCCGGCCTACGGCAAGAGGGGCTCCTCAAAGGAGACGCCCCCCCCAAGGGTCCAGGGACCCAGGGGGCCTCTGCATAGGAGTGGTCGGGCAGCCGCCAAGGTTCAAATCCAGCTACGCCTGGACAGCTGGGAGAAGGAAGTCTCAGACCCCTGGGTAGTGGCTACTATTGCAAGGGGTTACAGAATTCAATTTCGGCGGCGGCCCCCACCTTTTTCCAGGGTCCATATGATGTTAGTCAAGCACCCAGTCCAGGCAAAAGTTCTGTCCGAGGAGATTGCAAACCTCCTTCGGAAGAAAGTAATTGCGAAGGTAAGGCCCAGTGAATAGCAAGCTGGCTTTTATTCAACATATTTCCTTGTTCCCATCCTGGACCTCCAGCGCCTAACTTCTTCCATAAAGGTTCTGCCGTTCAAAATGCTGCACACACGGCACATTCTAGAGTCGATAGAGCAAGGGGAATGGTTCACCACTATCGATCTAAAAGACGCGTACTTCCACGTCCCCATTTGTCGGGCACATTGGCGGTTTCTACGGTTCGCTTTTCAAGGGCAAGCTTACGAGTTCAAGGTCCTTGCGTTTGGTCTCCCCCTTTCTCCGAGAGTCTTCACCCGAGTGGTAGCAGCCGCTCTGTCACCACTCCAGAGGGCAGGTTTAAAGATCCTGCCATACCTGGACAACTGGCTGGTATGCGCTTCATCTCGCGAACAGATCATGAAGCAGACCGGGAGGGTCTTAGCTCATGTCCAAGCCCTTGGTTTCAGGGTGAACTTAAAGAAAAGCAACCTCGAACCTGTGGTGGAATAACTGTTCCGATGCCTTGTGAGAAATCAAAAGTATTTTAAGCACGGTGGTCTTATCACACTTTATTATATAGTAACAAGTTCACAAATGATCAGAATGTGAGCCAGGTACAAACAAGTGGACAAGTGATTCAACTAGACAAATAAGTCATGGAACAAATAAGTAATCACATCAAACAAGTCATGGAAACACCCAGCTGAGTGGAGCAAAGTCTGAACCCTCCTTATGAGAAGTCTCTGACTTAATGCTGCCTTCTTCGTCGACTCGTCTCTTCTTATACACATCGCCGAGACGTGCACATTCCAGAGGAATCTGTTCCCCCTCGATAAGTAATAGGAGACCCCTGAAGGTTTGTTTATTCTGCCTAGTTCAAGCTCGGAAAAGTCATTACCTCAATACCTCTTGGTTGTGACCTTTTCCCATGACCCCTATGAATGATTTAGCTTTCTCCCTCATAGACCTTTGGGAGAGATAATTGTTAACACATTTTCTACTCCAACAGAACCGAGGCAGGAAACTGTATTCCTGGGGCTTGCGTATCTTTAGACTGGGCAAACGCCTACAGTTGGTTCACTTTCAGAGACTGCTGGGATTGATATCAGCAGCAGTGTTGGTGATTCCGCTGGGCCTGCTCAGGGCTCGGCCCCTACAGCGGTGGCTGAATGCATTCAACCTCCATCCATGGAGGGACAGGCAGGTGAAGCTCAGAGTGACTCAGTCATGTCAGAAAGCTTTGAGGCCATGGTGGGACCACAAGTTGCTCACACAAGGTGTACCCTTGGGCAATCCTTCAAGGAGGACGTTGGTGTCCACAGATGCCTCCATGGCAGTCTGGGAGGGCAGAATGGCGAGAGGTGTTTGGAAACCTCCATGGGACACCGAACACATCAATGTGCTCGAGCTGAGGGCTGTGCATCTGGCTCTCAGGGCCTTTCTCCCATTCATACGTGGCAGGCATGTCCTGGTGAAGTCGGACAGCTCTGCCGCAGTTTACCATGTCAATCATCAAGGAGGCATGAAGTCTCTTCGTTGCCTCAAGGTTGCACAGAGGCTTCTGCCTTGGGCTTTTCCACGCCTGGCCTCGCTAAAGGCTGTCTATGTACCAGGGGTGCTGAATCAGGCTGCAGACCTCTCCAGATCGGGGCCTCTCCCGGGGGAATGGAGACTACACCCAGAAGTGGTAGCGAGTTTGTCGACTCAATTTGGCATGGCTCAGGTAGACCTGTTCGCATCCAAGGAAACAGCCCATTGCCAGCTGTGGCTTTCCCTGAGGCGGTCCTCTGGGCCTGTATGCTCTGTCTCACGAGTGGCCGAAGGGGTTACTGTACACTTTTCCCCCACTACCATTGATTCCTCATGTGTTGGACAGAATCAACCGGGGGCACTACAAGGTTCTGTTGGTAGCCCCACGGTGGCCGGGGAGACATTGGTTTCCGGCCCTCCTTCGCCTGGTTCACGGCCGACCTTGGCCCTTGCCACTCAGGGCGGACCTTCTGTCCCAGGCGGGAGGAACAATTTGGTACCCCAAGCCAGCTGTAATGCAGCTGTGGGCTTGGCCCCTTCTCAGTCCGTCTCTCATGACCTGAGTGAAGCTGTTCGGGAGACCATAGATAATGCTAGAGCACCCTCCACACGCTACAATTACAAGCAAAGGTGGAAATTGTTCTCATCATGGTGCCACCATAAAGGGGCAGATCCCATCACCTGCCCGGTGGCTTTGGTACTTTACTTCCTCCAGTCGCTGCTGGAGGCAGGTAGGGCAGCTAGCACCCTGAGGGGCTACACTGCGGCTATTTCTACTTTCCATGACACACTGGGGGGCTTTCGGTAGGGAAGCACCCCATAGTGTCCCAGTTTCTAAAAGGTGCTAACCGCCTGCGCCCAGGCAGGAGTTTACGGGCTCCATCATGGGACCTACCCCCATACGAACCACTGGAACAGTCAGATTTTAAGTTTCTGTCACACAAAACTGCATTCCTTTTGGCCATTTGCTCTGCCAAGAGGGTGAGCGAGCTACACACACTGTCTGTGAGCAGCGAGTGCTTGAGGTGGAGAGCAGAATATGCAGGGGTGTCCCTGTTAGTGGGGTCGGATGCATGTGTAATTTTTCTCAGTCATTTCAAATTGGTGTTAAAGTTTGGTTTTCACTTCTAAGTTGAAGTTTAGGGTCTATAGAAAAATTTGAGTCCGAGTGTCAAACACAGATAAAAAATGGCCTCTAGGGGGCGCCACCTGGGTTGGCATCAAGGACACTGCACTTGGCTGGTTTTCCTCGTACCTTTTAAATAGATCTTACTCGGTCACCATAGGTAATCACTCGTCTTCCACTACTAATATTACCTGTGGTGTACCACAAGGTTACATTTTTCCGGCATTAATCAAAAATCCATCTCCCGCCTCCAACTAGTCCAGAATGCAGCAGTAGGCTTCTGACTGGTTTTAACAGACGACATCACATTACTCCAGTCCTGGCCTCTCTCCACTGGCTCCCTGTTCGTTTTAGAATTGATTTTAAGATGTTGCTGATCACTTTTAAAGCACGCCTAGGTCTGGCTCCAAGCTACATCATTGAGATGTTAGCCCCTTATGAGCCAGCACGCAGCCTTAGATCCTCCGGTGGGGCCCTTCCAGAGTCGAGGCTTAAATCAAAAGGTAACCGTGCTTTTGCCGTTAGAGCCAGGCACATGCACAGAGCCCTAGTGGTGCTCAAGCACCAGCCCTTTTGCCCTGGATGAGTAAAGTGCCCTTTTTGCTGGAGCACACATTTTTCATTCATCAGCTTTTAAGAATAAAAAGTACTCTTTCTGTCATCAAGTCCTCCAAAATGTGTTTTAATATCCGACGGGGCATTTATTTGAGAATTTCGCCCCGACATGCTCCGCGGCGCTCACGATGCAATGAGGTTCATTTCACATATGTTTCAATGTCAGGAAAGAGAGTGTGTGTGCGTCTAAAGGTGCGTTCACACCAAAAGCGATGCGATGATTCGCGTCACCCAAAACGCCTGAGTTTACTCGTTCTGCTTTATATTTGTTGTGGACGTCCCACACACAAACGCCCTCGTGTTTGGGTTCATGACATCACCCGTAGGCTCATACAGCTCGGTCACTTTCACCGATGAAGTTGTCCGGCTATGTATGAGTACAATGCCTACCCGACGGCAAAGCAAATTGAGGATGTTGCCAATCCCTAGTTGACAAGCATCCCTGTTTAAAGGAGCCATGGTCTTCGCATGGCTGGTACTGCTGGAAATTCAGCCTCACCTTTAAGATGGGAAACCTCGGGCAGAAATACCGCATTGCTGGCTGCCCAGAACTTACTGTTAACCAACAGAGGTCAACAGACGGATCAACGGGAAGCCGGAAAATTAAGAAAGCAAAACGCTCCGAAATAAACTTGTTGCCAGACATTCCCGAAGGGAGGTCTGCAGACTCCTTTGAAACAGAGATTAACTCTCATAGAGGAGATGAAAAAAAAGAAAACAGAAAACTGATGGATGCACTGATGGACAGCACCTTCGCATTGCGAAGGAAGGAGATTGTTGATGGTGAGCCTCCTGTCTCTGAAATCGAAGATCGATGGCCAGCACTTTTCAGAAAGACAGGTAATTATTTTGTATGAATATATTTTTCTTCTCGAATTCGTACTTTTAGTCAATATTCACAAACGCAGAACTTTACATTTAAATTGCTTGTAAGAGCAAGTATGTACCCCTTTCCCACACCTAATTTAAGTGACCTACCTGCACTATTACACTTTTTTCTTTTTTTGCCTGTATGTATTTTATTAGGGTCCGAGCGACAGACGAAGTCTGACCGAGAGGAACCTATTGAAATTGTAAGGGGAATTATTATTAGGGTCCGAGCGACAGACGAAGTCTGACCGAGAGGAACCTATTGAAATTGTTAGGGGTATTATTAGGGTCCGAGCGACAGACGAAGTCTGACCGAGAGGAACCTATTGAAATTGTTAGGGTATTATTATTATTAGGTCCGAGCGACAGACGAAGTCTGACCGAGAGGAACCTATTGAAATTGTTAGGGGTATTATTATTAGGGTCCGAGCGACAGACGAAGTCTGACCGAGAGGAACCTATTGAAATTGTTAGGGGTATTATTATTCCACTTTTTATTTTTGAACATTGGGGGCATATTGGGGGTATGTATCATATCCCAAAACTCACCAAATTTGGCAAGCTTGTCAGGCTTGGTGAAAATAGCCAGATGACATGGACCTCGAAATTCGGCTTTCAAAAATTGCTCTCTAGCGCCACCTGTAAATTTGACCGGCGACGCCCCTCACCCAGTATGTTCAAATGACTAGCTTTTTTTTCACAAGTCCACTTGGACCTGCTCTACAAAAAAGCCTCTCAGTACCCTAAGCTCCGCCTACTTAAATTTTCCACCATATTTTTTTGGTGAAAAACACATCAGAGGCGTTTGCTCCGACATACGGGGTCCAATTCAAACCAAACCTATTGGAGATAATGATTATGGAAGCTACATCATCTAAGATCTATCATCCTTTTTCAAATATATCATTGTGGTAAGGATCTATGGCCCAACGAACATTTTAGGGGCGTGTCCTGTTTTGTAATGCTCATAACTTCAACACTATTGGGAAAAAAAATAACAGACTTTCAGGATATGTGCAGAATGGAGCCTGGAACATTCACAGCAAATTTCGTGCAATTTAAACCGTAGGGGGCGCTACAATAATTCACCAAAGTTGGCGTTTTGGCGTTTTGGCGTTTTTGCTTGATTTGGCCCTTTCCACTTTTTCCCATCGATTATTTCTCCCACAAAACGCCAACAGAATCGGCTAAAATCAGTTTTATAGAATCTCAAGACTTGAATAATGAACACTGTGAAAAAAAACGGACTTTTCGTCGGTAGGAAATTTTCGTTTTTTTACTGCCAATAATTTTTTACTTTCTGTGATTTCTTTATGTTAAAAACTATTGCTTAAACTCATCCAATACTAACGCAAAAATCATGTGTGATGCCAGTCAAGGCCTGAACACATTCACACGAAGAAACAAGCACATTTCTTCCAGGAACACCTATTGATCACCTATTGAGAAGTAAAATAACCAAATTTTTCTGCCCAAAATAATGTGAGCTCCTACAGCTGCCTCTAAACCAGCTGGCTCATAGCTCACCATGTTAAGTGTTGGTCTGGATACCTGGAGATGTGTGTTCGATTCCAAGACAAGGCAGCATTTTTTCATTTAATTTTTTACATTGAATTTACATGAGGTGATCTATACTTCACGTAGGGACACACGCATGAATATGTTCACGTAGTTAAAGCGCCACCTAGTGGCTCAACTGGACTTCCTTCAGTCCGCCCCAAATTTGTTTGACTAGCCCGTTATTTAGAATGGAATAAGAACTCTCTCTCTCTCTCTCTCTCTCTCTCTCTCTCTCTCTCTTCTCTCTCCTCTCTCTCCCTCTCTCTACTCTAACATAACTAACGTCAGTAAACAGCTGGACGAGGCTTTTAAATCACGGATTTCGTGAGTTTTTGATTATTTAGTTTTACTTCATGTAGGGACACGTGATGCATGAATATGTTCACGTAGTTAAAGCGCCACCTAGTGGCGAAACTGGACTTTGTCGAATCTGCCCCAAACTTGTTGTGCTCGTTATAAGTCGCGGCCCGAGTCGAGTCCGACCGGCGCCTCGGCCGGCGGGCGGCATCCGCCGGCTCCCCCGACCGGCGCGGGTGAGCGAGGACCCGTTCGACGCTGCTTGCAGCTTTAATTCCGCTTCTTATTTTTGTACATTGGGGGCATATTGGGGGTACGTATCATATCCCAAAACTCACCAAATTTGGCAAGCTTGTCAGGCTTGGTGAAAATAGCCGGATGACACCGACGTCGAAATTCGGCTTTAAAAAATTGCTCTCTAGCGCCACCTGTAAATTTGACCGGCGACGCCCCTCACCCAGTATGTTCAAATGACTAGCTTTTTTTTCCCAAGTCCACTTGGACCTGCTCTACAAAAAAGCCTCTCAGTACCCTAAGCTCCGCCTACTTAAATTTTCCACCATATTTTTTTTGGTGAAAAACACATCAGAGGCGTTTGCTCCGACATACGGGGTCCAATTCAAACCAAACCTATTGGAGATAATGATCATGGAAGCTATATCATCTAAGATCTATCATCTTTTTTCAAATATATCATTGTGGTAAGGATCTATGGTAGAACGAACGTTTTAGGGGCGTGTCCTGTTTTGTAATGCTCATAACTTCAACACTATTGGGAAAAAAAATAACAGACTTTCAGGATATGTGCAGAATGGAGCCTGGAACATTCACAGCAAATTTCGTGCAATTTGAACCGTAGGGGGCGCTACAATAATTCACCAAAGTTGGCCGTTTTTGGCGTATTTCGCTTGATTTGGCCTTTTCCACTTTTTGCCCATCGATTATTTCTCCCACAAAACGCCAACAGAATCGGCTAAAAATCAGTTTTATAGAATCTCAAGACTTGAATAATGAACACTGTGAAAAAAAACGGACTTTTCGTCGGTAGAAAATTTACGTTTTTTTACTGCCAATAATTTTTTACTTTCTGTGATTTCTTTATGTTAAAAACTATTGCTTAAACTCATCCAATACTTCCCCAAAAAATCATGTGTGATGCCAGTCAAGGCCTGAACACATTCACATGAAGAAACAAGCACATTTCTTCCAGGAACACCTATTGATCACCTATTGAGAAGTAAAATAACCAAATTTTTCTGCCCAAAATAATGTGAGCTCCTACGGCTGCCTGTAAACCAGCTGGCTCATAGCTCACCATGTTAAGTGTTGGTCTGGACACCTGGAGATGTGTGTTCGATTCCAAGACAAGGCAGCTTTTTTTCATCACTTTTTTTTTACATTGAATTTACATGAGGTGATCCAGTGGTTCAAACTAAGGCCGCCACATTTGGCTCAACTGAACATTTTTCAGTCTGGCCCAAATCCTTGACTAGCCCGATATTTAAAATGGAATAAGAACTCTCTCTCTCTCTTTCTCTCTCCTCTCTCTCTTTTTCTCTCTTCTTTCTCTCTTCTCTCTCCCTCTCTCTACTCTAACATAACTAACGTCAGTAAACAGCTGGACGAGGCTTTTAAATCACGGAGGTCGTGAGTTCTTGTACATTTATTTTTACTTCACGTAGGGACACGTGATGCATGAATATGTTCACGTAGTTAAAGCGCCACCTAGTGGCGAAACTGGACTTTGTCGAATCTGCCCCAAACTTGTGCTCGTTATAAGTCGCGGCCCGAGTCGAGTCCGACCGGCCGCGCCCTCGGCGGGCGGCGTCCCGGCTCCCCGACCGGCGTGGGTGAGCGAGGACCCGTTCGGCGCTGCTTGCAGCTTTAATTAGGTCCGAACCTATTGAAATTGTTAGGGTATTATTCTTATTCCACTTTTATTTTTGAACATTGGGGGCATATTAGGGGTATGTATCATATCCCAAAACTCACCAAATTTGGCAAGCTTGTCAGGCTTGGTGAAAATAGCCAGATGACATGGACCTCGAAATTCGGCTTTCAAAAATTGCTCTCTAGCGCCACCTGTAAATTTGACCGGCGACGCCCCTCACCCAGTATGTTCAAATGACTAGCTTTTTTTTTCACAAGTCCACTTGGACCTGCTCTACAAAAAAGCCTCTCAGTACCCTAAGCTCCGCCTACTTAAATTTTCCACCATATTTTTTTTGGTGAAAAACACATCAGAGGCGTTTGCTCCGACATACGGGGTCCAATTCAAACCAAACCTATTGGAGATAATGATTATGGAAGCTATATCATCTAAGATCTATCATCTCTTTCCAAATATATCATTGTGGTAAGGATCTATGGCCCAACGAACATTTTAGGGGCGTGTCCTGTTTTGAAATGCTCATAACTTCAACACTATTGGGAGAAAAAAAATAACAGACTTTCAGGATATGTGCAGAATGGAGCCTGGAACATTCACAGCAAATTTCGTGCAATTTAAACCGTAGGGGGCGCTACAAAAATTCACCAAAGTTGGCCGTTTTTGGCGTTTTTTGGCGTTTTTTGCTTGATTTGGCCCTTTTCCACTTTTTCCCCATCGATTATTTCTCCCACAAAACGCCAACAGAATCGGCTAAAAATCAGTTTTATAGAATCTCAAGACTTGAATAATGAACACTGTGAAAAAAAACGGACTTTTCGTCGGTAGGAAATTTCGGTTTTTTACTGCCAATAATTTTTTACTTTCTGTGATTTCTTTATGTTAAAAACTATTGCTTAAACTCATCCAATACTAACGCAAAAAATCATGTGTGATGCCAGTCAAGGCCTGAACACATTCACACGAAGAAACAAGCACATTTCTTCCAGGAACACCTATTGATCACCTATTGAGAAGTAAAATAACCAAATTTTTCTGCCCAAAATAATGTGAGCTCCTACGGCTGCCTGTAAACCAGCTGGCTCATAGCTCACCATGATAAGTGTTGGTCTGGACACCTGGAGATGCGTGTTCGATTCCAAGACAAGGCAGCTTTTTTTCATCACTTTTTTTTTTTACATTGAATTTACATGAGGTGATCTATACTTCACGTAGGGACACGACGCATGAATATGTTCACGTGGTTAAAGCGCCACCTAGTGGCTCAACTGGACTTCTCTCTTCTCTCTTCTCTCTCTCTCTCTCTCTCTCTCTCCTCTCTCTCTTCTCTCTCTCTCTCTCTCTTTTCTTTTTTTTCTTTTTTTTTTTATTTTTTTTTTTTTTTTTTTTTTTTTTTAAAGGGACAGTGACATGAATATGTTCACGTAGTTAAGCGCCACCTAGTGGCGAAACTGGACTTTGTCGAACCTCCCCCAAACTTGTGCTCGTTATAAGTCGCGGCCGAGTCGAGTCCGACGGCGCGCTGGACCGGCGTCCCGGCTCCCCGCTTGCAGCTTTAATTAGGTCCGGCGACGAAGTCTGACCGGAGGAACCTATTGAAATTGTTAGGTATTATTAGGCTCCGAGCGTCAGTCGTAGTCTGCCCCAGAGGAACCTTTCGTAATTGTTAGGGGTATTATTATAGGGTCCGAGCAAGTCTGACCGAGAGGAACATATTGAAATTGTTAGGGGTATTATTATTCTTCTTCTGATTTTATTTTGAACATTGGGGCATATTGGGGTATGTATCATATCCCAAAACTCACCAAATTTGGCAAGCTTGTCAGGCTTGGTGAAAATAGCCGGATGACACACGTCGAAATTCGGCTTTCAAGAATTGCTCTCTAGCGCCACCTGTAAATTTGACCGGCGACGCCCCTCACCCAGTATGTTCAAATGACTAGCTTTATTTTTTTCCAAGTCCACTTGGACCTGCTCTACATAAAAGCCTCTCAGTACCCTAAGCTCCGCCTACTTAAATTTTCCACCATATTTTTTTTGGTGAAAAACACATCAGAGGCGTTTGCTCCGACATACGGGGTCCAATTCAAACCAAACCTATTGGAGATAATGATCATGGAAGCTATATCATCTAAGATCTATCATCTTTTTTCAAATATATTATTGTGGTAAGCATCTATGGCCGAACGAACATTTTAGGGGCGTGTCCTGTTTTGTAATGCTCATAACTTCAACACTATTGGGAGAAAAAAATAACAGACTGTCAGGATATGTGCAGAAGGGAGCCTGAAACATTCACAGCAAATTTCGTGCAATTTGAACCGTAGGGGCGCTACAATAATTCACCAAAGTTGGCCGTTTTTTGGCGTTTTTCGCTTGATTTGGCCCTTTTCCACTTTTTCCCCATCGATTATTTCTCCCACAAAACGCCAGCAGAATCGGCTAAAATCAGTTTTTTAGAATCTCAAGACTTGAATAATGAACACTGTGAAAAAAACGGACTTTTCGTCGGTAGAAAATTTACGTTTTTTTACTGCCAATAATTTTTTACTTTCTGTGATTTCTTTATGTTAAAACTATTGCTTAAACTCATCCAATACTTTCCCCAAAAATCATGTGTGATGCCAGTCAAGGCCTGAACACATTCACACGAAGAAACAAGCACATTTCTTGGAGGAACACCTATTGATCACCTATTGAGAAGTAAAATAACCAAATTTTTCTGCCCAAAATAATGTGAGCTCCTACGGCTGCCTCTAAACCAGCTGGCTCATAGCTCACCATGTTAAGTGTTGGTCTGGACACCTGGAGATGCGTGTTCGATTCCAAGACAAGGCAGCTTTTTTTCATCACTTTTTTTTTACATTGAATTTACATGAGGTGATCTATACTTCACGTAGGGACACACGACGCATGAATATGTTCACGTAGTTAAAGCGCCACCTAGTGGCTCAACTGGACTTCCTTCAGTCCAATTTGTTTGACTAGCCCGTTATTTAGAATGGAATAAGAACTCTCTCTCTCTCTTCTTCTCACTCCTCGCTCTCCTCTCTCTTCTCGCTCTCTCTCTCCTCTCTCTCTCTCTCTCTCTCTCTGGACACATGATGCATGAATATGTTCACGTAGTTAAAGCGCCACCTAGTGGCTGAACTGGACTTTGTCGAATCCGCCCCAAACTTGTCGCGCGTTACAAGTCGCGGCCCGAGTCGAGTCCGACCGGCGCGCCTCCTCTCGGCTCGGCGCCGGCTCCCCGACCGGCGCGGGTGAGCGAGGACCCGTTCGACGCTGCTTGCAGCTTTAATTATTATTATTCTTATTCCACTTTTTTATTTTTGAACATTGGGCGCATATTGGGGGTATGTATCATATCCCAAAACTCACCAAATTTGGCAAGCTTGTCAGGCTTGGTGAAAATAGCCAGATGACAACGACGTCGAAATTCGGCTTTCAAAAATTGCTCTCTAGCGCCACCTGTAAATTTGACCGGCGACGCCCCTCACCCAGTATGTTCAAATGACTAGCTTTTTTTTCACAAGTCCACTTGGACCTGCTCTACAAAAAAGCCTCTCAGTACCCTAAGCTCCGCCTACTTAAATTTTCCACCATATTTTTTTTGGTGAAAAACACATCAGAGGCGTTTGCTCCGACATACGGGGTCCAATTCAAACCAAACCTATTGGAGATAATGATCATGGAAGCTATATCATCTAAGATCTATCATCTTATTTCAAATATATCATTCTGGTAAGGATCTATGGCCGGACGAACATTTTAGGGGCGTGTCCTGTTTTGTAATGCTCATAACTTCAACACTATTGGGAGAAAAAAATAACAGACTGTCAGGATATGTGCAGAAGGGAGCCTGGAACATTCACAGCAAATTTCGTGCAATTTAAACCGTAGGGGCGCTACAATAATTCACCAAAGTTGGCCGTTTTGGCGTTTTTGGCGTTTTTGCTTGATTTGGCCCTTTCTTTCACTTTTCCCCATCGATTATTTCTCCCACAAAACGCCAACAGAATCGGCTAAAAATCAGTTTTATAGAATCTCAAGACTTGAATAATGAACACTGTGAAAAAAACGGACTTTTCGTCGGTAGGATATTTCGTTTTTACTGCCAATAATTTTTTACTTTCTGTGATTTCTTTATGTTAAAAACTATTGCTTAAACTCATCCAATACTAACGCAAAAATCATGTGTGATGCCAGTCAAGGCCTGAACACATTCACACGAAGAAACAAGCACATTTCTTCCAGGAACACCTATTGATCACCTATTGAGAAGTAAAATAACCATAATTTATTCACTTTCACGATAGGCTTGCTTCTCTTAGTCGGTCAATCAGATCGGCTTCAAATTTGTAACACACAATCCAAACATTGTCATGATGTCAGCCCACAAAGCATTTTACGTTCGCTGTTACACTATTGCCGTGCCAACCCATTCTTCGCATCAAACAACGAAGGGGCTTTGGATGGACTAAACATGCTGCCTGTGAAAATACCCTTGGCAAACATATTAAGAATCAAAGATGTAGTTACCAGATAGGATTTTTATTCTTCAAAAATGGTAATTTGCTCCATAGCGCCACCTACAATATTCAATTAGGCAGCCCCATTAGGCAGCCCGGTGCTACGTTTGACCTACATGTATAACGCTGGGTAGGTATATGTAACACAAGTAGACGGAAAGAAAAGTCTCTTGGCACCATGCTCTAAACTGTACCGGATGTCGCCAATATTGATTTCTGTTTCACTATGTTTGTGCAAAGCTCATCTCATTTCCACATACAGGTATTCACCTGCGTTTCATACTCCAGGCCAGCAGGTGGCGGTAATGCACCAAATATATGGATGCAACTCGCTTTTATACATCAAGAAGCAGACGAACAATAACACAGCGTGCTGACGGCGGCTGATACTCCAGGCCAGCAGGTGGCGGTAATGCACCAAATATATGGATGCAAACCGCTGTTTAGAGAAGAAGAAGTATCACACTGCAGCTTTGCCGGCCTGGTCTGCAGTCTGCTCCGTCTGAGACGGTAAGCATTTTAAATGTATTACAATGAACTACAATCCAACGATAATTAGTCATGGCAGTCTCTTGTTCACATGACCGCTGTAAAATCCACCGTGTTTATCCGGTGCTCTTTCTCCGTGTGTGATTGTCACAGGTTACTCAATGCTATGCTACACGAGGAGCTCCATGCTAATGCGACCCTCCATTCAAATATATAATGGTTTCTCCTGTTCGCCAGTCGGCATGAACACATAAATACTGTGGATATTACGTTACATAACCGCAGTGAAAGAACGGTAAACTCTGAACAGAGTCACGGTGTGTCTTTGAATTCACGTCACGTTATAAATGTGTTCTGATGAAGCTTGAAGATGCATGCAGTTAATATTCATGTAGCTATTTAACTGCTCCACATCCATTTGAAAGAATAATTACTGTTTACTTTGCATATTACGGCTGTCATACAACATATACTCAATTCATACATGAAGTGTTATTAGAGATTAAACTACCAGCAGCTTATTAAAACTAGGAGTGATGCTTAAGTTTATTACTTCTTCTTGAGCCATTTATTTTAATTCAGAATTCTAATGAGTATATGGTAAATATTATTTACCTACTCTTTAAGAATATTAATACCATTTGGTGTTATTAACCTGTATATTGTTTACGAGATCTGTATACTTTCATCAGCAATGTTAGAACCAGAGTGTGATGAAGTTTTTAATTACATAGTATAATCATATTCTGACTAGAAGGATCTGACATTGAGATGTAAAGTGTGCTCATCAAAATCACTGCACATAGACACACATCAGATGTTGATTGCTGTACTAACCTCCGGTGTCCTGCTGTTCATCTCTCTATTGCAGACACTATGGAGATGTTTGGACTGCAGTATAATGAGCATGGTTGCCCCCAGTTCCTGTGGACTGGGACCAGCACAGGACCAAGACTGCCCGACCTCCTCCAGAGCAGTGCATCCACTGCACAGTCATCGTAATGGTGCGCAGTATTAATTATTAATATTATGAAAATATTTGAATTTTTTTTAGCAAATCTGTAACTTTCTTTAAACCATTACACTGCAGTCTTGTTATTGGTGACCTCAGCTAGGCCCAGAATTATTTTCATGAGATATCACCATGCGGATTTCGAATGAATTCAATTTAAAGTTAGCGAAAAATAAATATTATTAATATTATGACAATATTTGAATTTTATTTAAAGCAAATCCGTTACTTTCTTGTTTATTCTGTTTCTTTATAGGACGTGGCACTAAGGAGGATTGTCCAGCCGCAGGTTTGTTATGTTATTGTGCTTTGAAGTTTATGAATCATACCAGTATTTGCTTTTTGAAGAGACCAATTGACACCATTATTGTTTCTGCAATTTTGTTTTCCAGATGACGCTGAAGAACCGTTACAAAACGCTAACACCAGTCTGCTTCAGCAGCTTGGTTGAAATGGAGATTGGATGATGCACTGTGCCCAACTAATCATACACGTGATGCCTTGAGAGGTCGGGGTCAGATTGTGAGTACTCCTCTGTTTTCCTGATCCGATGTGAGGTCAAAGGTCAGGGATGTCTATGTGTCCAGATTGTAATGCACTCGAGACAAATTTGTAAATTGTGAAAATGGGCTATACAAATAAACTGAATTGAATTGAGACGTCAGTGCACAACTCAAGACGACAAGCATTTATGCATTTTACATCATGAATTTACATGACGCGGTCTATACTTCACGTCGGGACACGACGCATGAATATGTTCACGTGGTTAAAGCGCCACCTAGTGGCTGAACTGGACTTTTGTCGAATCCGCCCCAAACTTGTCGCTCGTTACAAGTCGCGGCCGGGGTCGAGTCCGCCCGGCGCGCCCGGGCCCTCGGCTCGCCGGCTCCCCGACCGGCGCGGGTGAGCGAGGACCCGTTCGACGCTGCTTGCAGCTTTAATTATTCTTATTCCACTTTTTTATTTTTGAACATTGGGCGCATATTGGGGGTATGTATCATATCCCAAAACTCACCAAATTTGGCAAGCTTGTCAGGCTTGGTGAAAATAGCCGGATGACAACGACGTCGAAATTCGGCTTTAAAAAATTGCTCTCTAGCGCCACCTGTAAATTTGACCG
This sequence comes from Pseudoliparis swirei, assembly GCF_029220125.1. NCBI lineage: Eukaryota > Metazoa > Chordata > Actinopteri > Perciformes > Liparidae > Pseudoliparis > Pseudoliparis swirei. The sequence continues at coordinate 20,047,271 of NC_079403.1, forward strand.
GCGCCCCTCACCCAGTATGTTCAAATGACTAGCTTTTTTTTCACAAGTCCACTTGGACCTGCTCTACAAAAAAGCCTCTCAGTACCCTAAGCTCCGCCTACTTAAATTTTCCACCATATTTTTTTGGTGAAAAACACATCAGAGGCGTTTGCTCCGACATACGGGGTCCAATTCAAACCAAACCTATTGGAGATAATGATTATGGAAGCTATATCATCTAAGATCTATCATCCTTTTTCAAATATATCATTGTGGTAAGGATCTATGGCCCAACGAACATTTTAGGGGCGTGTCCTGTTTTGAAATGCTCATAACTTCAACACTATTGGGAGAAAAAAAATAACAGACTTTCAGGATATGTGCAGAATGGAGCCTGGAACATTCACAGCAAATTTCGTGCAATTTAAACCGTAGGGGGCGCTACAATAATTCACCAAAGTTGGCCGTTTTTGGCGTTTTTTGGCGTTTTTTGCTTGATTTGGCCCTTTTCCACTTTTTCCCCATCGATTATTTCTCCCACAAAACGCCAACAGAATCGGCTAAAAATCAGTTTTATAGAATCTCAAGACTTGAATAATGAACACTGTGAAAAAAAACGGACTTTTCGTCGGTAGGAAATTTTCGGTTTTTTACTGCCAATAATTTTTTACTTTCTGTGATTTCTTTATGTTAAAAACTATTGCTTAAACTCATCCAATACTAACGCAAAAAATCATGTGTGATGCCAGTCAAGGCCTGAACACATTCACACGAAGAAACAAGCACATTTCTTGGAGGAACACCTATTGATCACCTATTGAGAAGTAAAATAACCAAATTTTCTGCCCAAAATAATGTGAGCTCCTACGGCTGCCTGTAAACCAGCTGGCTCATAGCTCACCATGATAAGTGTTGGTCTGGACACCTGGAGATGCGTGTTCGATTCCAAGACAAGGCAGCTTTTTTTCATTTATTTTTTTACATTGAATTTACATGACGTGATCTCTACTTCACGTAGGGACACGTGATGCATGAATATGTTCACGTAGTTAAAGCACCACCTAGTGGCGAAACTGGACTTCCTTCAGTCTGCCCCAAATTTGTTTGACTAGCGTTATTTAGAATGGAATAAGTCTCTCTCTTCTCTCTCTCTCTCTCTCTCTCTTCTCTCTCCTCTCTCTCTCTCTCTCTCTCTCTCTTCTCTCTCTCTCTCTCTCTTTCTTCTCTCTCTTTTCTCTTTTTTTCTTTTTTTTTTTTTTTCACCACCTAGTGGCGAAACTGGTGTCGAATCTGCCCCAAACTTGTCGCTCGTTACCGAGCGGGCGGCGAGCCCCCGACGGCGTGAGCGAGAGTCTGCAGCTTTAATCAGTCTGACCGAGAGGAACCTATTGAAATTGTTAGAGTTCTTATTATTATTCCACTTTTTTATTTTTGAACATTGGGCGCATATTGGGGGTATGTATCATATCCCAAAACTCACCAAATTTGGCAAGCTTGTCAGGCTTGGTGAAAATAGCCGGATGACACCGACGTCGAAATTCGGCTTTCAAAAATTGCTCTCTAGCGCCACCTGTAAATTTGACCGGCGACGCCCCTCACCCAGTATGTTCAAATGACTAGCTTTTTTTTTCACAAGTCCACTTGGACCTGCTCTACAAAAAGCCTCTCAGTACCCTAAGCTCCGCCTACTTAAATTTTCCACCATATTTTTTTGGTGAAAAACACATCAGAGGCGTTTGCTCCGACATACGGGGTCCAATTCAAACCAAACCTATTGGAGATAATGATCATGGAAGCTATATCATCTGAGATCTATCATCTTATTTCAAATATATCATTGTGGTAAGGATCTATGGCCCAACGAACATTTTAGGGGCGTGTCCTGTTTTGTAATGCTCATAACTTCAACACTATTTGGAGAAAAAAAATAACAGACTGTCAGGATATGTGCAGAAGGGAGCCTGAAACATTCACAGCAAATTTCGTGCAATTTGAACCGTAGGGGCGCTACAATAATTCACCAAAGTTGGCCGTTTTGGCGTTTTTGGCGTTTTTGCTTGATTTGGCCCTTTTCACTTTTTCCCCATCGATTATTTCTCCCACAAAACGCCAACAGAATCGGCTAAAAATCAGTTTTATAGAATCTCAAGACTTGAATAATGAACACTGTGAAAAAAACGGACTTTTCGTCGGTAGAAAATTTACGTTTTTTTACTGCCAATAATTTTTTACTTTCTGTGATTTCTTTATGTTAAAAACTATTGCTTAAACTCATCCAATACTTCCCCAAAAAAATCATGTGTGATGCCAGTCAAGGCCTGAACACATTCACACGAAGAAACAAGCACATTTCTTCCAGGAACACCTATTGATCACCTATTGAGAAGTAAAATAACCAAATTTTTCTGCCCAAAATAATGTGAGCTCCTACGGCTGCCTGTAAACCAGCTGGCTCATAGCTCACCATGATAAGTGTTGGTCTGGACACCTGGAGATGCGTGTTCGATTCCAAGACAAGGCAGCTTTTTTTCATCACTTTTTTTTTTTACATTGAATTTACATGACGTGATCTCTACTTCACGTAGGGACACGTGATGCATGAATATGTTCACGTAGTTAAAGCGCCACCTAGTGGCTCAACTGGACTTCCTTCAGTCCGCCCCAAATTTGATTGACTAGCCGTTATTTAGAATGGAATAAGAACTCTCTCTGAATATGTTCACGTAGTTAAAGCGCCACCTAGTGGCTGAACTGGACTTTGTCGAATCCGCAAGTCACGGCCCGAGTCGAGTCCGACCGGCGCCCTCTCGGCGCCGGCGTCCCGGCTCCCGACCGCGGGTGAGCGAGGACCCGTTCGACGCTGCTTGCAGCTTTAATTATTATTCTTATTCCACTTTTTTATTTTTGAACATTGGGCGCATATTGGGGGTATGTATCATATCCCAAAACTCACCAAATTTGGCAAGCTTGTCAGGCTTGGTGAAAATAGCCAGATGACATGGACCTCGAAATTCGGCTTTCAAAATTGCTCTCTAGCGCCACCTGTAAATTTGACCGGCGACGCCCCTCACCCAGTATGTTCAAATGACTAGCTTTTTTTTTCACAAGTCCACTTGGACCTGCTCTACAAAAAAGCCTCTCAGTACCCTAAGCTCCGCCTACTTAAATTTTCCACCATATTTTTTTTGGTGAAAAACACATCAGAGGCGTTTGCTCCGACATACGGGGTCCAATTCAAACCAAACCTATTGGAGATAATGATTATGGAAGCTATATCATCTAAGATCTATCATCTATTTTCAAATATATCATTGTGGTAAGGATCTATGGCCCAACGAACATTTTAGGGGCGTGTCCTGTTTTGTAATGCTCATAACTTCAACACTATTGGGAGAAAAAAATAACAGACTTTCAGGATATGTGCAGAATGGAGCCTGGAACATTCACAGCAAATTTCGTGCAATTTAAACCGTAGGGGGCGCTACAATAATTCACCAAAGTTGGCCGTTTTGGCGTTTTTGGCGTTTTGCTTGATTTGGCCCTTTTCCACTTTTCCCCATCGATTATTTCTCCCACAAAACGCCAACAGAATCGGCTAAAAATCAGTTTTATAGAATCTCAAGACTTGAATAATGAACACTGTGAAAAAAACGGACTTTTCGTCGGTAGGAAATTTTCGTTTTTTTACTGCCAATAATTTTTTACTTTCTGTGATTTCTTTATGTTAAAAACTATTACTTAAACTCATCCAATACTAACGCAAAAATCATGTGTGATGCCAGTCAAGGCCTGAACACATTCACACGAAGAAACAAGCACATTTCTTCCAGGAACACCTATTGATCACCTATTGAGAAGTAAAATAACCATAATTTATTCACTTTCACGATAGGCTTGCTTCTCTTAGTCGGTCAATCAGATCGGCTTCAAATTTGTAACACACAATCCAAACATTGTCATGATGTCAGCCCACAAAGCATTTTACGTTCGCTGTTACACTATTGCCGTGCCAACCCATTCTTCGCATCAAACAACGAAGGGGCTTTGGAGCGACTAAACATGCTCCCTGTGAAAATACCCTTGGCAAACATATTAAGAATCAAAGATGTAGTTACCAGATAGGATTTTATTCTTCAAAAATGGTAATTTGCTCCATAGCGCCACCTACAATATTCAATTAGGCAGCCCCATTAGGCAGCCCGGTGCTACGTTTGACCTACATGTATAACGCTGGGTAGGTATATGTAACACAAGTAGACGGAAAGAAAAGTCTCTTGGCACCATGCTCTAAACTGTACCGGATGTCGCCAATATTGATTTCTGTTTCACTATGTTTGTGCAAAGCTCATCTCATTTCCACATACAGGTATTCACCTGCGTTTCATACTCCAGGCCAGCAGGTGGCGGTAATGCACCAAATATATGGATGCAACTCGCTTTTATACATCAAGAAGCAGATGAACAATAACACAGCGTGCTGACGCCGTCTGATACTCCAGGCCAGCAGGTGGCGGTAATGCACCAAATATATGGATGCAAACCGCTGTTTAGAGAAGAAGGACACTGCAGCTTTGCCGGCATAATCTGCACCCTGCTCCGTCTGAGACGGTAAGCATTTTAAATGTATTACAATGAACTACAATCCAACGATAATTAGTCATGGCAGTCTCTTGTTCACATGACCGCTGTAAAATCCACCGTGTTTATCCGGTGCTCTTTCTCCGTGTGTGATTGTCACAGGTTACTCAATGCTATGCTACACGAGGAGCTCCATGCTAATGCGACCCTCCATTCAAATATATAATGGTTTCTCCTGTTCGCCAGTCGGCATGAACACATAAATACTGTGGATATTACGTTACATAACCGCAGTGAAAGAACGGTAAACTCTGAACAGAGTCACGGTGTGTCTTTGAATTCACGTCACGTTATAAATGTGTTCTGATGAAGCTTGAAGATGCATGCAGTTAATATTCATGTAGCTATTTAACTGCTCCACATCCATTTGAAAGAATAATTACTGTTTACTTTGCATATTACGGCTGTCATACAACATATACTCAATTCATACATGAAGTGTTATTAGAGATTAAACTACCAGCAGCTTATTAAAACTAGGAGTGATGCTTAAGTTTATTACTTCTTCTTGAGCCATTTATTTTAATTCAGAATTCTAATGAGTATATGGTAAATATTATTTACCTACTCTTTAAGAATATTAATACCATTTGGTGTTATTAACCTGTATATTGTTTACGAGATCTGTATACTTTCATCAGCAATGTTAGAACCAGAGTGTGATGAAGTTTTTAATTACATAGTATAATCATATTCTGACTAGAAGGATCTGACATTGAGATGTAAAGTGTGCTCATCAAAATCACTGCACATAGACACACATCAGATGTTGATTGCTGTACTAACCTCCGGTGTCCTGCTGTTCATCTCTATTGCAGACACTATGGAGATGTTTGGACTGCAGTATAATGAGCATGGTTGCCCCCAGTTCCTGTGGACTGGGACCAGCACAGGACCAAGACTGCCCGACCTCCTCCAGAGCAGTGCATCCACTGCACAGTCATCGTAATGGTGCGCAGTATTAATTATTAATATTATGAAAATATTTGAATTTTTTTTTAGCAAATCTGTAACTTTCTTTAAAAAAATTACACTGCAGTCTTGTTATTGGTGACCTCAGCTAGGCCCAGAATTATTTTCATGAGATATCACCATGCGGATTTCGAATGAATTCAATTTAAAGTTAGCGAAAAATAAATATTATTAATATTATGACAATATTTGAATTTTATTTAAAGCAAATCCGTTACTTTCTTGTTTATTCTGTTTCTTTATAGGACGTGGCACTAAGGAGGATTGTCCAGCCGCAGGTTTGTTATGTTATTGTGCTTTGAAGTTTATGAATCATACCAGTATTTGCTTTTTGAAGAGACCAATTGACACCATTATTGTTTCTGCAATTTTGTTTTCCAGATGACGCTGAAGAACCGTTACAAGCCGCTAACACCAGTCTGCTTCAGCAGCTTGGTTGAAATGGAGATTGGATGATGCACTGTGCCCAACTAATCATACACGTGATGCCTTGAGAGGTCGGGGTCAGATTGTGAGTACTCCTCCGTTTTCCTGATCCGATGTGAGGTCAAAGGTCAGGGATGTCTATGTGTCCAGATTGTAATGCACTCCGAGACAAATTTGTAAATTGTGAAAATGGGCTATACAAATAAACTGAATTGAATTGAGACGTCAGTGCACAACTCAAGACGACAAGCATTTATGCATTTTACATCGAATTTACATGACATGGTCTATACTTCACGTCGGGACACGACGCATGAATATGTTCACGTAGTTAAAGCGCCACCTAGTGGCGGAACTGGACTTTGTCGAATCTGCCCCAAACTTGTCGCTCGTTACAAGTCGCGGCCGAGTCGAGTCCGACCGGCGCGCCCGGCTCCTCGGCGCCGGCTCCCCCGACCGGCGTGGGTGAGCGAGGACCCGTTCGACGCTGCTTGCAGCTTTAATTATTCTTCTTATTCCACTTTTTTATTTTTGAACATTGGGCGCATATTGGGGGTATGTATCATATCCCAAAACTCACCAAATTTGGCAAGCTTGTCAGGCTTGGTGAAAATAGCCAGATGACAACGACGTCGAAATTCGGCTTTCAAAAATTGCTCTCTAGCGCCACCTGTAAATTTGACCGGCGACGCCCCTCACCCAGTATGTTCAAATGACTAGCTTTTTTTTTCACAAGTCCACTTGGACCTGCTCTACAAAAAAGCCTCTCAGTACCCTAAGCTCCGCCTACTTAAATTTTCCACCATATTTTTTTTGGTGAAAAACACATCAGAGGCGTTTGCTCCGACATACGGGGTCCAATTCAAACCAAACCTATTGGAGATAATGATTATGGAAGCTACATCATCTAAGATCTATCATCCTTTTTCAAATATATCATTGTGGTAAGGATCTATGGCCCAACGAACATTTTAGGGGCGTGTCCTGTTTTGTAATGCTCATAACTTCAACACTATTGGGAAAAAAAAATAACAGACTGTCAGGATATGTGCAGAAGGGAGCCTGGAACATTCACAGCAAATTTCGTGCAATTTAAACCGTAGGGGGCGCTACAATAATTCACCAAAGTTGGCCGTTTTGGCGTTTTTGGCGTTTTTGCTTGATTTGGCCCATTCCACTTTTTCCCCATCGATTATTTCTCCCACAAGACGCCAACAGAATCGGCTAAAAATCAGTTTTATAGAATCTCAAGACTTGAATAATGAACACTGTGAAAAAAACGGACTTTTCGTCGGTAGAAAATTTTCGTTTTTACTGCCAATTATTTTTTCCTTTCTGTGATTTCTTTATATTAAAACTATTGCTTAAACTCATCCAATACTTCCCAAAAAATCATGTGTGATGCCAGTCAAGGCCTGAACACATTCACACGAAGAAACAAGCACATTTCTTGGAGGAACACCTATTGATCACCTATTGAGAAGTAAAATAATCAAATTTTCCTGCCCAAAATAATGTGAGCTCCTCGGCTGCCTGTAAACCAGCTGGCTCATAGCTCACCATGATAAGTGTTGGTCTGGACACCTGGAGATGTGTGTTCGATTCCAAGACAAGGCAGCATTTTTTCATCACTTTTTTTTTTTACATTGTATTTACATGACGTGATCTCTACTTCACGTAGGGACACACGCATGAATATGTTCACGTAGTTAAAGCGCCACCTAGTGGCTCAACTGGACTTCCTTCAGTCTCTCATAACTCTCTCTCCTCTCTCTCTTCTCTCCTCTCTCTAAATCTCTCTTTTCTTCGGCTGGCGAAACTGGATCCGCCCCAAACTTGTCGCGCTCGTTATAAGTCGCGGCCGAGTCGAGTCGGAGCGGGCGGCTCCCCCGACCGGCGCGGGTGAGCGAGGACCCGTTCGACGCTGCTTGCAGCTTTAATTCCACTTTTTTATTTTTGAACATTGGGCGCATATTGGGGGTATGTATCATATCCCAAAACTCACCAAATTTGGCAAGCTTGTCAGGCTTGGTGAAAATAGCCGGATGACAACGACGTCGAAATTCGGCTTTAAAAAATTGCTCTCTAGCGCCACCTGTAAATTTGACCGGCGACGCCCCTCACCCAGTATGTTCAAATGACTAGCTTTGTTTTTCACAAGTCCACTTGGACCTGCTCTACAAAAAGCCTCTCAGTACCCTAAGCTCCGCCTACTTAAATTTTCCACCATATTTTTTTTGGTGAAAAACACATCAGAGGCGTTTGCTCCGACATACGGGGTCCAATTCAAACCAAACCTATTGGAGATAATGATCATGGAAGCTATATCATCTAAGATCTATCATCCTATTTCAAATATATCATTGTGGTAAGGATCTATGGCCCAGCGAACATTTTAGGGGCGTGTCCTGTTTTGTAATGATCATAACTTCAACACTATTGGGAGAAAAAAATAACAGACTGTCAGGATATGTGCAGAAGGAAGCCTGAAACATTCACAGCAAATTTCGTGCAATTTGAACCGTAGGGGGCGCTACAATAATTCACCAAAGTTGGCCGTTTTTGGCGTTTTTTGCTTGATTTGGCCCTTTTCCACATTTTCCCCATCGATTATTTCTCCCACAAAACGCCAACAGAATCGGCTAAAAGGCAGTTTTATAGAATCTCAAGACTTGAATAATGAACACTGTGAAAAAAACGGACTTTTCGTCAGTAGGAAATTTACGTTTTTTTACTGCCAATAATTTTTTACTTTCTGTGATTTCTTTGTTAAAAACTATTGCTTAAACTCATCCAATACTTCCCAAAAAAATCATGTGTGATGCCAGTCAAGGCCTGAACACATTCACACGAAGAAACAAGCACATTTCTTGGAGGAACACCTATTGATCACCTATTGAGAAGTAAAATAACCAAATTTTTCTGCCCAAAATAATGTGAGCTCCTACGGCTGCCTGTAAACCAGCTGGCTCATAGCTCACCATGATAAGTGTTGGTCTGACACCTGGAGATGTGTTGATGGACACCAAGATGCAGTGGTTCAAACCAAGCGCCACCTTTGGCTCAACTTTTTTCATATTTAGAATGGAATTTTTAAATCATTTCGTGAGATCTCTACTTCACGTAGGGACACGTGATGCATGAATATGTTCACGTAGTTAAAGCACCACCTAGTGGCGAAACTGGACTTTGTCGAATCTGCCCCAAACTTGTGCTCCTTATAAGTCGCGGCCGAGTCGAGTCCGACCGCGCCCTCGGCCCGCGGGCGGCTCCTCGGCTCCCGACCGGCGTGGTGAGCGAGGACCCGTTCGACGCTGCTTGCAGCTTTAATTATTATTATTCCACTTTTTATTTTTGAACATTGGGCATATTGGGGGTATGTATCATATCCCAAAACTCACCAAATTTGGCAAGCTTGTCAGGCTTGGTGAAAATAGCCAGATGACAACGACGTCGAAATTCGGCTTTCAAAATTGCTCTCTAGCGCCACCTGTAAATTTGACCGGCGACGCCCCTCACCCAGTATGTTCAAATGACTAGCTTTTTTTCACAAGTCCACTTGGACCTGCTCTACAAAAAGCCTCTCAGTACCCTAAGCTCCGCCTACTTAAATTTTCCACCATATTTTCATTGGGGAAACACACATCAGAGCCCTTTGCTCCGACATACGGTCCAATTCAAACCAAACCTATTGGAGATAATGATTATGGAAGCTATATCATCTAAGATCTATCATCCTTTTTCAAATATATCATTGTGGTAAGGATCTATGGCCCAACGAACATTTTAGGGCGTGTCCTGTTTTGTAATGCTCATAACTTCAACACTATTGGGAGAAAAAATAACAGACTGTCAGGATATGTGCAGAAGGGAGCCTGGAACATTCACAGCAAATTTCGTGCAATTTAAACCGTAGGGGCGCTACAATAATTCACCAAAGTTGGCCGTTTTGGCGTTTTTGGCGTTTTGCTTGATTTGGCCCTTTTCCACTTTTCCCCATCGATTATTTCTCCCACAAAACGCCAACAGAATCGGCTAAAATCAGTTTTATAGAATCTCAAGACTTGAATAATGAACACTGTGAAAAAAACGGACTTTTCGTCGGTAGGAAATTTACGTTTTTTTACTGCCAATAATTTTTTACTTTCTGTGATTTCTTTATGTTAAAAACTATTGCTTAAACTCATCCAATACTAACGCAAAAAATCATGTGTGATGCCAGTCAAGGCCTGAACACATTCACACGAAGAAACAAGCACATTTCTTCCAGGAACACCTATTGATCACCTATTGAGAAGTAAAATAACCAAATTTTTCTGCCCAAAATAATGTGAGCTCCTACGGCTGCCTGTAAACCAGCTGGCTTATAGCTCACCATGATAAGTGTTGGTCTGGACACCTGGAGATGCGTGTTCGATTCCAAGACAAGGCAGCTTTTTTTCATCACTTTTTTTTTCCATTGAATTTACATGATGATCTCTACTTCACGTAGGGACACGACGCATGAATATGTTCACGTAGTTAAAGCGCCACCTAGTGGCTCAACTGGACTTCGAAACTGACTTTGTCGAATCCCCAAACTTGTGCTCGTTATAAGTCGCGGCCGAGTCGAGTCCGACGGCGCGGTGGCGGCGTCCCGGCCCCCGCTTGCAGCTTTAATTAGGTCGAGGGAACCTATTGCAGTCTGACCGAGAGGAACCTATTGAAATTGTTATATTATTCTTCTTCTTTTTATTTTGAACATTGGGGCATATTGGGGTATGTATCATATCCCAAAACTCACCAAATTTGGCAAGCTTGTCAGGCTTGGTGAAAATAGCCGGATGACACACGTCGAAATTCGGCTTTCAAAATTGCTCTCTAGCGCCACCTGTAAATTTGACCGGCGACGCCCCTCACCCAGTATGTTCAAATGACTAGCTTTTTTTCCCACAAGTCCACTTGGACCTGCTCTACAAAAAAGCCTCTCAGTACCCTAAGCTCCGCCTACTTAAATTTTCCACCATATTTTTTTTGGTGAAAAACACATCAGAGGCGTTTGCTCCGACATACGGGTCCAATTCAAACCAAACCTATTGGAGATAATGATTATGGAAGCTACATCATCTAAGATCTATCATCCTTTTTCAAATATATCATTGTGGTAAGGATCTATGGCCCAACGAACATTTTAGGGGCGTGTCCTGTTTTGTAATGCTCATAACTTCAACACTATTGGGAAAAAAAATAACAGACTTTCAGGATATGTGCAGAATGGAGCCTGAAACATTCACAGCAAATTTCGTGCAATTTGAACCGTAGGGGGCGCTACAATAATTCACCAAAGTTGGCCGTTTTTGGCGTTTTTTGGCGTTTTTTGCTTGATTTGGCCCTTTCCTTTTCACTTTTTCCCCATCGATTATTTCTCCACAAAACGCCAACAGAATCGGCTAAAATCAGTTTTATAGAATCTCAAGACTTGAATAATGAACACTGTGAAAAAAACGGACTTTTCGTCGGTAGGAAATTTACGTTTTTTTACTGCCAATAATTTTTTTACTTTCTGATTTCTTTATGTTAAAACTATTGCTTAAACTCATCCAATACTTCCCCAAAAAATCATGTGTGATGCCAGTCAAGGCCTGAACACATTCACACGAAGAAACAAGCACATTTCTTGGAGGAACACCTATTGATCACCTATTGAGAAGTAAAATAACCAAATTTTTCTGCCCAAAATAATGTGAGCTCCTACGGCTGCCTGTAAACCAGCTGGCTTATAGCTCACCATGTAAGTGTTGGTCTGGACACCTGGAGATGTGTTCGATTCCAAGACAAGGCAGCTTTTTTTCATCACTTTTTTTTTACATTGAATTTACATGAGGTGATCTATACTTCACGTAGGGACACACGACGCATGAATATGTTCACGTAGTTAAAGCGCCACAATATGTTCACGTAGTTAAAGCGCCACCTAGTGGCGAAACTGGACTTTGTCAAATCTGCCCCAAACTTGTCGTTATAAGTCGCGGCCCGAGTCGAGTCCGACCGGCGCGCCTCCTCCCGGCGGGCGCCGGCTCCCCGACCGGCGTGGGTGAGCGAGGACCCGTTCGACGCTGCTTGCAGCTTTAATTAGGGTCCGAGCGACAGACGAAGTCTGACCGAGAGGAACCTATTGAAATTGTTAGGGGTATTATTATTCTTATTCCACTTTTTTATTTTTGAACATTGGGCGCATATTGGGGGTATGTATCATATCCCAAAACTCACCAAATTTGGCAAGCTTGTCAGGCTTGGTGAAAATAGCCAGATGACATGGACCTCGAAATTCGGCTTTCAAAAATTGCTCTCTAGCGCCACCTGTAAATTTGACCGGCGACGCCCCTCACCCAGTATGTTCAAATGACTAGCTTTTTTTTTCACAAGTCCACTTGGACCTGCTCTACAAAAAAGCCTCTCAGTACCCTAAGCTCCGCCTACTTAAATTTTCCACCATATTTTTTTTGGTGAAAAACACATCAGAGGCGTTTGCTCCGACATACGGGGTCCAATTCAAACCAAACCTATTGGAGATAATGATCATGGAAGCTATATCATCTAAGATCTATCATCTTTTTCTAAATATATCATTGTGGTAAGGATCTATGGCCCAACGAACATTTTAGGGCGTGTCCTGTTTTGTAATGCTCATAACTTCAACACTATTGGGAGAAAAAATAACAGACTTTCAGGATATGTGCAGAAGGAGCCTGGAACATTCACAGCAAATTTCGTGCAATTTAAACCGTAGGGCGCTACAATAATTCACCAAAGTTGGCCGTTTTTGGCGTTTTTGGCGTTTTTGCTTGATTTGGCCCTTTCCACCTTTTCCCCATCGATTATTTCTCCCACAAAGCGCCAACAGAATCGGCTAAAATCAGTTTTATAGAATCTCAAGACTTGAATAATGAACACTGTGAAAAAAACGGACTTTTCGTCGGTAGGAAATTTTCGTTTTTACTGCCAATAATTTTTACTTTCTGTGATTTCTTTATGTTAAAACTATTGCTTAAACTCATCCAATACTAACGCAAAAATCATGTGTGATGCCAGTCAAGGCCTGAACACATTCACACGAAGAAACAAGCACATTTCTTCCAGGAACACCTATTGATCACCTATTGAGAAGTAAAATAACCATAATTTATTCACTTTCACGATAGGCTTGCTTCTCTTAGTCGGTCAATCAGATCGGCTTCAAATTTGTAACACACAATCCAAACATTGTCATGATGTCAGCCCACAAAGCATTTTACGTTCGCTGTTACACTATTGCCGTACAACCCATTCTTCGCATCAAACAACGAAGGGGCTTTGGAGGACTAAACATGCTCCTGTGAAAATACCCTTGGCAAACATATTAAGAATCAAAGATGTAGTTACCAGATAGGATTTTATTCTTCAAAAATGGTAATTTGCTCCATAGCGCCACCTACAATATTCAATTAGGCAGCCCCATTAGGCAGCCCGGTGCTACGTTTGACCTACATGTATAACGCTGGGTAGGTATATGTAACACAAGTAGACGGAAAGAAAAGTCTCTTGGCACCATGCTCTAAACTGTACCGGATGTCGCCAATATTGATTTCTGTTTCACTATGTTTGTGCAAAGCTCATCTCATTTCCACATACAGGTATTCACCTGCGTTTCATACTCCAGGCCAGCAGGTGGCGGTAATGCACCAAATATATGGATGCAACTCGCTTTTATACATCAAGAAGCAGACGAACAATAACACAGCGTGTTATTGTTCACCTGCTGATACTCCAGGCCAGCAGGTGGCGGTAATGCACCAAATATATGGATGCAAACTGCTGTTTAGAGAAGAAGAAGAAGAAGACTGCAGCTGCGGGCCTGGTCTGCAGTCTGCTCCGTCTGAGACGGTAAGCATTTTAAATGTATTACAATGAACTACAATCCAACGATAATTAGTCATGGCAGTCTCTTGTTCACATGACCGCTGTAAAATCCACCGTGTTTATCCGGTGCTCTTTCTCCGTGTGTGATTGTCACAGGTTACTCAATGCTATGCTACACGAGGAGCTCCATGCTAATGCGACCCTCCATTCAAATATATAATGGTTTCTCCTGTTCGCCAGTCGGCATGAACACATAAATACTGTGGATATTACGTTACATAACCGCAGTGAAAGAACGGTAAACTCTGAACAGAGTCACGGTGTCTTTGAATTCACGTCACGTTATAAATGTGTTCTGATGAAGCTTGAAGATGCATGCAGTTAATATTCATGTAGCTATTTAACTGCTCCACATCCATTTGAAAGAATAATTACTGTTTACTTTGCATATTACGGCTGTCATACAACATATACTCAATTCATACATGAAGTGTTATTAGAGATTAAACTACCAGCAGCTTATTAAAACTAGGAGTGATGCTTAAGTTTATTACTTCTTCTTGAGCCATTTATTTTAATTCAGAATTCTAATGAGTATATGGTAAATATTATTTACCTACTCTTTAAGAATATTAATACCATTTGGTGTTATTAACCTGTATATTGTTTACGAGATCTGTATACTTTCATCAGCAATGTTAGAACCAGAGTGTGATGAAGTTTTTAATTACATAGTATAATCATATTCTGACTAGAAGGATCTGACATTGAGATGTAAAGTGTGCTCATCAAAATCACTGCACATAGACACACATCAGATGTTGATTGCTGTACTAACCTCCGGTGTCCTGCTGTTCATCTCTATTGCAGACACTATGGAGATGTTTGGACTGCAGTATAATGAGCATGGTTGCCCCCAGTTCCTGTGGACTGGGACCAGCACAGGACCAAGACTGCCCGACCTCCTCCAGAGCAGTGCATCCACTGCACAGTCATCGTAATGGTGCGCAGTATTAATTATTATTATATGAAAATATTTGATTTTTTTTTTCTGTAACTTTCTTTAAAAATTACACTGCAGTCTTGTTATTGGTGACCTCCTCAAGCTAGGCCCAGCCAATTATTTTCATGAGATATCACCATGCGGATTTCTGAATGAATTCAATTTAAGAAAAATAAAAATAAATATTATTAATATTATGACAATATTTGAATTTTATTTAAAGCAAATCCGTTACTTTCTTGTTTATTCTGTTTCTTTATAGGACGTGGCACTAAGGAGGATTGTCCAGCCGCAGGTTTGTTATGTTATTGTGCTTTGAAGTTTATGAATCATACCAGTATTTGCTTTTGAAGAGACCAATTGACACCATTATTGTTTCTGCAATTTTGTTTTCCAGATGACGCTGAAGAACCGTTACAAGCCGCTAACACCAGTCTGCTTCAGCAGCTTGGTTGAAATGGAGATTGGATGATGCACTGTGCCCAACTAATCATACACGTGATGCCTTGAGAGGTCGGGGTCAGATTGTGAGTACTCCTCTGTTTTCCTGATCCGATGTGAGGTCAAAGGTCAGGGATGTCTATGTGTCCAGATTGTAATGCACTCCGAGACAAATTTGTAAATTGTAAAAATGGGCTATACAAATAAACTGAATTGAAACGTCAGTGCACAACTCAAGACGACAAGCATTTATGCATTTTACATCGAATTTACATGACGCGGTCTATACTTCACGTCGGGATACACGCATGAATATGTTCACGCAGTTAAAGCGCCACCTAGTGGCTGAACTGCACCTTCGTCGCATCCGCCCCAAACTTGCCCTGCTCGCTACAAGTCGCGGCCCGAGTCGAGTCCGACCGGCGCGCCCGGGTCCTCGGCGCCGGCTCCTCGGCGCCGGCTCCCCCGACCGGCGTGGGTGAGCGAGGACCCGTTCGACGCTGCTTGCAGCTTTAATTATTCTTATTCCGCATCTTATTTTTGAACATTGGGCGCATATTGGGGGTATGTATCATATCCCAAAACTCACCAAATTTGGCAAGCTTGTCAGGCTTGATGAAAATAGCCGGATGACAATGACGTCGAAATTCGGCTTTAAAAAATTGCTCTCTAGCGCCACCTGTAAATTTGACCGGCGACGCCCCTCACCCAGTATGTTCAAATGACTAGCTTTTTTTTTCACAAGTCCACTTGGACCTGCTCTACAAAAAAGCCTCTCAGTACCCTAAGCTCCGCCTACTTAAATTTTCCTCCATATTTTTTTTGGTGAAAAACACATCAGAGGCGTTTGCTCCGACATACAGGGTCCAATTCAAACCAAACCTATTGGAGATAATGATCATGGAAGCTATATCATCTAAGATCTATCATCCTTTTTCAAATATATCATTGTGGTAAGGATCTATGGCCCAACGAACATTTTAGGGGCGTGTCCTGTTTTGAAATGCTCATAACTTCAACACTATTGGGGAAAAAAATAACAGACTTTCAGGATATGTGCAGAATGGAGCCTGGAACATTCACAGCAAATTTCGTGCAATTTAAACCGTAGGGGGTGCTACAATAATTCACCAAAGTTGGCCGTTTTTGGCGTTTTTTGGCGTTTTTTGCTTGATTTGGCCCTTTTCCACTTTTTCCCCATCGATTATTTCTCCCACAAAACGCCAACAGAATCGGCTAAAAATCAGTTTTATAGAATCTCAAGACTTGAATAATGAACACTGTGAAAAAAAACGGACTTTTCGTCGGTAGGAAATTTACGTTTTTTTACTGCCAATAATTTTTTACTTTCTGTGATTTCTTTATGTTAAAAACTATTGCTTAAACTCATCCAATACTAACGCAAAAAATCATGTGTGATGCCAGTCAAGGCCTGAACACATTCACACGAAGAAACAAGCACATTTCTTCCAGGAACACCTATTGATCACCTATTGAGAAGTAAAATAACCATAATTTATTCACTTTCACGATAGGCTTGCTTCTCTTAGTCGGTCAATCAGATCGGCTTCAAATTTGTAACACACAATCCAAACATTGTCATGATGTCAGCCCACAGAGCATTTTACGTTCGCTGTTACACTATTGCCGTGCCAACCCATTCTTCGCATCAAACAACGAAGGGGCTTTGGAGGGACTAAACATGCTCCCTGTGAAAATACCCTTGGCAAACATATTAAGAATCAAAGATGTAGTTACCAGATAGGACTTTTAATTCTTCAAAAATGGTAATGAATGAATGAATGATCTTTATTTGTCATTGTGCAAAGGAACAACGAAATTTAGATGCAATCCCAAGGTGCTAATAGGACAATATAAAAACAACAAGACAATATAAACAAGACAATATAAAAACCAGAATGAATCATATGAACTATACATAGTGTAAACCTAAGTTTTTTTATTTTTATTGCACGATTCCTCATATTGAACGGGGATGCGACATTTGACTCTCTAGAAACTTAGCAGCGTTTAGTGCGCTTATGGCCCTCGGAAAGAAGCTGATCTTAAGTCTGTTGGTCTGGCTATACGTAGTCTTGAAGCGCCTGCCTGAGCGCAGCCGTACAAAGTGTTCGTTGCCCGGGTGAGATGGATCCTTGAGGATCTTGACTGCCTTCTTAAGGCAGCGAGAGCTGTACAGTTCTTGCAGGGAGGGGAGGGGGCACCCGATGATCTTCTGGGCCGAGTTGACGACCCTCTGAAGCGCGTTCCTCTGCGGCTGTGCAGCTGAGGAACCACACGCAGATGCAATAGGTGAGGACGCTCTCCACGGAGCAGCGGTAGAAGGACACAAGCAGATCCTGTCTGAGGTGGTAATTCCTGAGTATTCTCAGGAAGTAGAGTCTCTGCTGTGCCTTCTAATTTGCTCCATAGCGCCACCTACAATATTCAATTAGGCAGCCCCATTAGGCAGCCCCGGTGCTACGTTTGACCTACATGTATAACGCTGGGTAGGTATATGTAACACAAGTAGACGGAAAGAAAAGTCTCTTGGCACCATGCTCTAAACTCTACCGGATGTCGCCAATATTGATTTCTGTTTCACTATGTTTGTGCAAAGCTCATCTCATTTCCACATACAGGTATTCACCTGCGTTTCATACTCCAGGCCAGCAGGTGGCGGTAATGCACCAAATATATGGATGCAACTCGCTTTTATACATCAAGAAGCAGACGAACAATAACACAGCGTGCTGGCGCCGGCTGATACTCCAGGCCAGCAGGTGGCGGTAATGCACCAAATATATTGATGCAAACCGCTGTTTAGAGCAGAAGAAGTATCACACTGCAGCTTTGCCGGCCTGGTCTGCAGTCTGCTCCGTCTGAGACGGTAAGAATTTTAAATGTATTACAATGAACTACAATCCAACGATAATTAGTCATGGCAGTCTCTTGTTCACATGACCGCTGTAAAATCCACCGTGTTTATCCGGTGCTCTTTCTCCGTGTGTGATTGTCACAGGTTACTCAATGCTATGCTACACGAGGAGCTCCATGCTAATGCGATCCTCCATTCAAATATATAATGGTTTCTCCTGTTCGCCAGTCGGCATGAACACATAAATACTGTGGATATTACGTTACATAACCGCAGTGAAAGAACGGTAAACTCTGAACAGAGTCACGGTGTGTCTTTGAATTCACGTCACGTTATAAATGTGTTCTGATGAAGCTTGAAGATGCATGCAGTTAATATTCATGTAGCTATTTAACTGCTCCACATCCATTTGAAAGAATAATTACTGTTTACTTTGCATATTACGGCTGTCATACAAGTTTTTAATTACATAGTATAATCATATTCTGACTAGAAGGGGATCTGACATTGAGATGTAAAGTGTGCTCATCAAAATCACTGCACATAGACACACATCAGATGTTGATTGCTGTACTAACCTCCGGTGTCCTGCTGTTCATCTCTCTATTGCAGACACTATGGAGATGTTTGGACTGCAGTATAATGAGCATGGTTGCCCCCAGTTCCTGTGGACTGGGACCAGCACAGGACCAAGACTGCCCGACCTCCTCCAGAGCAGTGCATCCACTGCACAGTCATCGTAATGGTGCGCAGTATTAATTATTAATATTATGAAAATATTTGAATTTTTTTTTTAGCAAATCTGTAACTTTCTTTTAAAAAATTACACTGCAGTCTTGTTATTGGTGACCTCAGCTAGGCCCAGAATTATTTTCATGAGATATCACCATGCGGATTTCGAATGAATTCAATTTAAAGTTAGCGAAAAATAAATATTATTAATATGACAATATTTGAATTTTATTTAAAGCAAATCTGTAACTTTCTTTAAAAAAATTACACTGCAGTCTTGTTATTGGTGACCTCAGCTAGGCCCAGAATTATTTTCATGAGATATCACCATGCGGATTTCGAATGAATTCAATTTAAAGTTAGCGTAAAATAAATATTATTAATATTATGACAATATTTGAATTTTATTTAAAGCAAATCTGTAACTTTCTTTAAAAAATTACACTGCAGTCTTGTTATTGGTGACCTCAGCTAGGCCAGAATTATTTTCATGAGATATCACCATGCAGTTTCAATGAATTCAATTTAAAGTTAGCGAAAAATAAATATTATTAATATTATGACAATATTTGAATTTTATTTAAAGCAAATCCGTTACTTTCTTGTTTATTCTGTTTCTTTATAGGACGTGGCACTACGGAGGATTGTCCAGCCGCAGGTTTGTTATGTTATTGTGCTTTGAAGTTTATGAATCATACCAGTATTTTCTTTTTGAAGAGACCAATTGACACCATTATTGTTTCTGCAATTTTGTTTTCCAGATGACGCTGAAGAACCGTTACAAACTAACACCAGTCTGCTTCAGCAGCTTGGTTGAAATGGAGATTGGATGATGCACTGTGCCCAACTAATCATACACGTGATGCCTTGAGAGGTCGGGGTCAGATTGTGAGTACTCCTCTGTTTTCCTGATCCGATGTGAGGTCAAAGGTCAGGGATGTCTGTGTCCAGATTGTAATGCACTCCGAGACAAATTTGTAAATTGTGAAAATGGGCTATACAAATAAACTGAATTGAATTGAGACGTCAGTGCACAACTCAAGACGACAAGCATTTATGCATTTTACATCGAATTTACATGACGCGGTCTATACTTCA
The DNA here is from genome assembly GCF_029220125.1 of Pseudoliparis swirei. Lineage (NCBI taxonomy): Eukaryota > Metazoa > Chordata > Actinopteri > Perciformes > Liparidae > Pseudoliparis > Pseudoliparis swirei. The sequence goes on from NC_079403.1 coordinate 20,067,316, forward strand.
CGTCGGGATACACGACGCATGAATATGTTCACGTAGTTAAAGCGCCACCTAGTGGCTGAACTGGACTTTTGTCGAATCCGCCCCAAACTTGTCGCGCTCGTTACAAGTCGCGGCCCGAGTCGAGTCCGACCGGCGCGCCCGGGTCCTCGGCGCCGGCTCCCCCGACCGGCGTGGGTGAGCGAGGACCCGTTCGACGCTGCTTGCAGCTTTAATTAGGGTCCGAGCGACAGACGAAGTCTGACCGAGAGGAACCTATTGAAATTGTTAGGGGAATTATTCTTCTGATTTTTATTTTTGAACATTGGGGGCATATTAGGGGTATGTATCATATCCCAAAACTCACCAAATTTGGCAAGCTTGTCAGGCTTGGTGAAAATAGACGGATGACACCGACTTCGAAATTCGGCTTTCAAAAATTGCTCTCTAGCGCCACCTGGAAGTTTGACCGGCGACGCCCCTCACCCAGTTTGTTCAAATGACTAGCTTTTATTTTTCCCATGTCCACTTGGACCTGCTCTACAAAAAAGCCTCTCAGGACCCTAAGCTCCGCCTACTTAAATTTTCCGCCATATTTTTGTGTGTGAAAAACACATCAGAGGCGTTTGATCCGACATACGGGGTCCAATTCAAACCAAACCTATTGGAGATAATGATCATGGAAGCTATATCATCTAAGATCTATCATCTTCTTTCAAATATATCATTGTGGTAAGGATCTATGGCCCAGCGAACATTTTAGGGGCGTGTCCTGTTTTGTAATGCTCATAACTTCAACACTATTGGGAGAAAAAAATAACAGACTGTCAGGATATGTGCAGAAGGGAGCCTGAAACATTCACAGCAAATTTCGTGTAATTTGAACCGTAGGGGGCGCTACAATAATTCACCAAAGTTGGCCGTTTTTGGCGTTTTTTGGCGTTTTTTGCTTGATTTGACCCTTTTCCACTTTTTCCCCTTCGATTATTTCTCCCACAAAACGCCAACAGAATCGGCTAAAAATCAGTTTTATAGAATCTCAAGACTTGAATAATGAACACTGTGAAAAAAAACGGACTTTTCGTCGGTACGAAATTTTCGGTTTTTTACTGCCAATAATTTTTTACTTTCTGTGATTTCTTTATGTTAAAAACTATTGCTTAAACTCATCCAATACTAATGCAAAAAATCATGTGTGATGCCAGTCAAGGCCTGAACACATTCACACGAAGAAACAAGCATATTTCTTCCAGGAACACCTATTGATCACCTATTGAGAAGTAAAATAACCATAATTTATTCACTTTCACGATAGGCTTGCTTCTCTTAGTCGGTCAATCAGATCGGCTTCAAATTTGTAACACACAATCCAAATATTGTCTTGATGTCAGCCCACAAAGCATTTTACGTTCGGTGTTACACTATTGCCGTGCCAACCCATTCTTCGCATCAAACAACGAAGGGGCTTTGGAGGGACTAAACATGCTCCCTGTGAAAATACCCTTGGCAAACATATTAAGAATCAAAGATGTAGTTACCAGATAGGATTTTTATTCTTCAAAAATGGTAATTTGGCTCCATAGCGCCACCTACAAATTTTCAATTAGGCAGCCCCGGTGCTACGTTTGACCTACATTTATAAAGCTGGGTAGGTATATGTAACACATGTAGACGGAAAGAAAAGTCTCTTGGCACCATGCTCTAAACTGTATCAGATGTCGCCAATATTGATTTCTGTGTCACTGTGTCACATTTAGTCACTTCCACCTCCAGGCATCCACCTGCGTTTCATACTCCAGGCCAACAGGTGACGGTAATGCACCAAATATATGGATGCAAACCGCTGTGAGTGCATCAAGAAGAAGAAGGAGACCGCAGGCTGCAGGCCTCTTCTCTCTCTTCTCTCTTCTCTCTCCTCTCTCCACTCTAACATAACGAACGTCAGTAAACAGCTGGACGAGGCTTTTAAATCACGGATTTCGTGAGTTTTTGTTTATAGGGACACATGATGCATGGATATGTTCACAGACTCAAAGCGCCACCTAGTGGCTCAACTGGACTTCCTTCAGTCCGCCCCAAATTTTTCTGTCCAAAATAATGTGAGCGTCTACGGCTGCCTGTAAATCAGCTGGCTCATAGCTCACCAAGATAAGTGTTGGTCTGGGCACCGGGAGATCTGTGTTTGATTCCAAGACAAGGCAGCTTTTTTTCCTCACTTTTTTTTTTTACATCGAATTTACATGACGTGGTCTATACTTCACGTAGGGACACACGACGCATGAATATGTTCACGTAGTTAAAGCGCCACCTAGTGGCTCAACTGGACTTTGTCGAATCCGCCCCAAACTTGTCGCGCTCGTTACAAGTCGCGGCCCGAGTCGAGTCCGACCGCGCCTGTCCTCGGCGCGGCTCCCCCGACGACCGCGCGGGTGAGCGAGGACCGTTCGGCTGCTTGCAGCTTTAATTAGGGTCGAGCGACAGACGAAGTCTGACCGAGAGGAACCTATTGAAATTGTTAGGGTATTATTATTCCTTCTTATTTTTGTACATTGGGGCATATTGGGGGTACGTATCATATCCCAAAACTCACCAAATTTGGCAAGCTTGTCAGGCTTGGTGAAAATAGCCGGATGACACCGACGTCGAAATTCGGCTTTAAAAAATTGCTCTCTAGCGCCACCTGTAAATTTGACCGGCGACGCCCCTCACCCAGTATTGTCAAATGACTAGCTTTTATTTTTCCCAAGTCCACTTGGACCTCCTCTACAAAAAAGCCTCTCAGGACCCTAAGCTCCGCCTACTTAAATTTTCGCCCATATTTTTTTTGGTGAAAAACACATCAGAGGCGTTTTCTCCGAAATGCGGGGTCCAATTCATACCAAACCTATTGGAGATAATGATTATGGAAGCTATATCATCTATGATCTATCATCGTTTTTAAAATATGTCATTGTGGTAAGGATCTATGGCCCAACGAACATTTTAGGGGCGTGTCCTATTTTGGAATGCTCATAACTTCAACACTATTGGGAAAAAAAAATAACAGACTATCAGGATATGTGCAGAAGGGAGCCTGGAACATTGACAGCAAATTCTGTGCAATTTGAACCGTAGGGGGCGCTACAATAATTCACCAAAGTTGGCGTTTTTTGGCGTTTTTCGCTTGATTTGACCAGTTTCCACTTTTTCCCCTTCGATTATTTCTCCCATAAAACGCCAACAGAATCGGCTAAAAATCAGTTTTATAGAATCTCAAGACTTGAATAATGAACACTGTGAAAAAAAACGGACTTTTCGTTGGTAGAAAATTTACGCTTTTTTACTGCCAATAATTTTTTACTTTCTGTGATTTCTTTATGTTAAAAACTATTGCTTAAACTCATCCAATACTAACGCAAAAAAATCATGTGTGATGCCAGTCAAGGCCTGAACACATTCACATGAAGAAACAAGCACATTTCTTCCAGGAATACCTATTGATCACCTATTGAGAAGTAAAATAACCACATTTTTCTGCCCAAAATAATGTGAGCTCCTACGGCTGCCTCTAAACCAGCTGGCTCATAGCTCACCATGTTAAGTGTTGGTCTGGACACCTGGAGATGCGTGTTCGATTCCAAGACAAGGCAGCTTTTTTTCATCACTTTTTTTTTTTACATTGAATTTACATGAGGTGATCTATACTTCACGTAGGGACACACGACGCATGAATATGTTTACGTAGTTAAAGCGCCACCTAGTGGCTCAACTGGACTTCCTTCAGTCCGCCCCAAATTTGTTTGACTAGCCCGTTATTTAGAATGGAATAAGAACTCTCTCTTTCTCTCTCCTCTCTCTCTCTCTTCTCTCTCCTCTCTTTCTTTTCTGTCTCTCTCTCTTCTCTCTCCTCTCTCTTCTCTCTCTCTTTTTCTCTCTCTTCTCTCTGTATCCTCTCTCTGTCTCCTCTCTCTCTCTCTCCTCTCTCTCCCTCTCTCCTGCCCTCCTCGCTGGTCTGATACGGATCCGTATTGCTCTCTTACGTCATTTTCAAAATGAGCTATATTGATAGACAGCCAAGAGCAGTGGTCCTCAAACTAAGGCCCGCCTCCACATTTGGCCCGGCCCTCTGAACAATACCAGAGGCATTATGATTTTTTTTCAGTCTGGCCACGCAAATCCTAGACAAGCCCGTTATTTAGAATGGAATAAGAACTCTCTCTCTCTCAATCTCTTTTTCTCCTCTCTCTCTCTCTCTCTTCCCTCTCTCTCCTCTCTCTCTCCTCTCTCTCTCCTCTCTCTCCTCTCTCTCCTCTCTCTTCCATGACGTGGTCTATACTTCACGTAGGGACACATGACGCATGAATATGTTCACGTAGTTAAAGCGCCACCTAGTGGCTGAACTGGACTTTGTCGAATCCGCCCCAAACTTGTCGCTCGGTACAAGTCACGGCCCGAGTCGAGTCCGACCGGCGCGCCCGGGTCCTCGGCGCCGGCTCCTCGGCGCCGGCTCCCCCCGCCCGCGCGGGTGAGCGAGGACCCGTTCGACGCTGCTTGCAGCTTTAATTCCACTTTTTATTTTTGAACATTGGGGGCATATTGGGGGTATGTATCATATCCCAAAACTCACCAAATTTGGCAAGCTTGTCAGGCTTGGTGAAAATAGCCGGATGACAACGACGTCGAAATTCGGCTTTCAAAAATTGCTCTCTAGCGCCACCTGTAAATTTGACCGGCGACGCCCCTCACCCAGTATGTTCAAATGACTAGCTTTTTTTTTCACAAGTCCACTTGGACCTGCTCTACATAAAAGCCTCTCAGTACCCTAAGCTCCGCCTACTTAAATTTTCCACCATATTTTTTTTGGTGAAAACCACATCAGAGGCGTTTGCTCCGACATACGGGGTCCAATTCAAACCAAACCTATTGGAGATAATGATCATGGAAGCTATATCATCTAAGATCTATCATCGTATTTCAAATATATCATTCTGGTAAGGATCTATGGCCCAGCGAACATTTTAGGGGCGTGTCCTGTTTTGTAATGCTCATAACTTCAACACTATTGGGGGAAAAAAAAAACAGACTGTCAGGATATGTGCAGAGAGGAGCCTGGAACATTCACAGCAAATTTCGTGCAATTTAAACCGTAGGGGCGCTACAATAATTCACCAAAGTTGGCCGTCTTTTGGCGTCTTTTGCTTGAATTGGCCCTTTTCCACTTTTTCCCCATCGATTATTTCTCCCACAAAACGCCAACAGAATCGGCTAAAAATCAGTTTTATAGAATCTCAAGACTTGAATAATGAACACTGTGAAAAAAAACGGACTTTTCGTCCGTAGGAAATTTTCGGTTTTTTACTGCCAATAATTTTTTACTTTCCGTGATTTCTTTATGTTAAAAACTATTACTTAAACTCATCCAATACTTCCCCAAAAAATCATGTGTGATGCCAGTCAAGGCCTGAACACATTCACATGAAGAAACAAGCACATTTCTTCCAGGAACACCTATTGATCACCTATTGAAAAGTAAAATAACCATATTGATTTCTGTTTACAATATTCAATTAGGCAGCCCCGGTGCTACGTTTGACCTACATGTATAACGATGGGTAGGTATATGTAACACAAGTATACGGAAAGAAAAGTCTCTTGGCACCATGCTCTAAACTGTACCAGATGTCGCCAATATTGATTTCTGTTTCACTCTGTGCAAAGCTCCTCTCATTTCCACACAGGTACATTCACCTGCGTTTCATACTCCAGGCCTCACAACCTAAAGGATCGTTTTGATTTCCTCCATCACGTTTTGGATTTTATACCACAATGATCTAGGAGCACTAGCATATTAATATTCCACCATCATCACGAGCTAGACAGAGCCCGGAGGAGAACTATAATCATTTACAGGACATTAATATCACTAACTACATCACATTCGGTGGCAATAAGTACAGGTAGTAGGAAGGCCGGAGAAGGCCTCAGTTGAAACAGTGGGTAAAGTTCTTCTTCTGCCAATCTTCCCTTCGACTAAATTCGTTTCAATAAACATCTTATCTGGTATAATGATCAAGGGATAATAGGGACCTCTTTATCTAGTGCATTACCAGAAAATAGAGGGGCTTTAGGACCCACCGAAGAGTTTAATAAAACTAAAAGAATAAAGAAAAATTATAGAATTTAATTGCCTCACGATTTATTTAATCTTCTTTAACCAACAAACCCCTGACCTTTATGGGACATTAATTAAACCCCCTCCCCAACGAATAATATCACGTAATTTCACTTACCTGTGACAACCGGAACCGGAACTGGAAATAATCCCCGCGGAAAATAGCCCCCAGCTAGACGCTCGCTCCAATTCCCGTACCCGCACTCCGGACAAGGAAGGACACGGACTCGACTGAAGAATTATAACGGGTGAGAAGCCTTAACAACCGGACCAATATTACTGTTATATATAGGTTATTACCGGTGATTTAAATAGGTCCTTCGTTTCACCCGTTCCCCCGTGTTTTTAGCGATCTATTTCGTGTCACGGACCCGCTCCACAGACCGCAGGACGACACGGACGTGCTCCTATACTTTGATACGGGTAAGAATACTTTAGAACTACATACACACTATGACTGTCAGCCTCCTTAGACACTTTATGACCGAACAGATAATTTTAAAAGAGTCTATAGGGTCCGTTAAAGATTACGTTAGGGACGCCGTTTAGGTTTAGAAAAAAGGAAGGTTCGAGTGAACAGCAGCTGCGGACCTTTTTATGAAAACGTTTAATATAAAACCTTTATTTTAAGCTACCCCTCCGGCCTCACAAGCCAGGGGCTTGTATAAAAGAGACCTTAACCTGTTTACCACCTTAAAATAATTGGTTAACTTAATTTTAAACCGAGTTTTGGAGTTAAAATCAAAAAAATCTTTTTCTTCCTTCTCCCTCTGACGTCACGGCGCAGCCAGACAGGCGGTGCTAGGGGTGCAGCTACGGGGGGAGCTAGATTGAGATTGTAAACAGTGCCACGTGTGTTACTGCCCTGAGGGGACCTTTCCTCCATGTATATGTACATAGTCCTTTCCTGTGTGTGTGCCTGGGGGGGCCCTCTGTTGGGTTAGTTCTCACGCTGTACTTCATAAATAACATCGTATATGAATCCACCTAAGGTTTCTTTAGAATCATGACGTCTAATATATTTAAAAGGTGATCCTTTCAGACTTCTCACTGGGTTACATAACTCCAGGAATTGGTACTCCCTGGAGGGGCCCCTCGGGTGAGAGTGTCTAGTGATGGCCGAAACACTCTGAGACCCTGAGATCCACTACTGATGAATTGTACCTATTGGGGAGTCTGAAACCCACAGGATTACTTTTAATTACCTTTAATTAGTTCATTAAGTTATTCTGTAATCGGCAATGGTTTTTATCAATACAAATTAGGATTATAATACGGGGTTTTAAGAAGCAAAATTCAAGGTTCATGTATTAAGGTTATAAAGAACAAACTAAGGTTATAATACGAGGTTTTAAGAAGCAATATTCAAGGTTTATGCAGTAAGGTTATAAAAAGAAAATTCAAGGTCTATGAATTAGGGTTAAAAGTTCATGTCACAGTTCCACTTACCAATATTTCAGGATTTATACGGCTCAAATCACTTATACTTACCAATTCCACCGGATGACTCAACGGGTTTGATCCTACAGAGTCTTAAAATATTCCTATGAATCATACCAGTATTTGCTTTTTGAAGAGACCAATTGACACCATTATTGTTTCTGCAATTTTGTTTTCCAGATGACGCTGAAGAACCGTTACAAGCCGCTAACACCAGTCTGCTTCAGCAGCTTGGTTGAAATGGAGATTGGATGATGCACTGTGCCCAACTAATCATACACGTGATGCCTTGAGAGGTCGGGGTCAGATTGTGAGTACTCCTCTGTTTTCCTGATCCGATGTGAGGTCAAAGGTCAGGGATGTCTGTGTCCAGATTGTAATGCACTCCGAGACAAATTTGTAAATTGTGAAAATGGGCTATACAAATAAACTGAATTGAATTGAGACGTCAGTGCACAACTCAAGACGACAAGCATTTATGCATTTTACATCGAATTTACATGACGCGGTCTATACTTCACGTCGGGATACACGACGCATGAATATGTTCACGTAGTTAAAGCGCCACCAGTGGCTGAACTGGACTTTTGTCGAATCCGCCCCAAACTTGTCGCGCTCGTTACAAGTCGCGGCCCGAGTCGAGTCCGACCGGCGCGCCCGGGTCCTCGGCGCCGGCTCCTCGGCGCCGGCTCCCCCGACCGGCGCGGGTGAGCGAGGACCCGTTCGACGCTGCTTGCAGCTTTAATCTATGTATGTTTTTTAAGTTTGGAAACCACTGACAAATCATTTGTTTTACTTCTCAGATAAGTGCAGAGTTCATGCGCTTGGTTTCCTCTCATCTCCACCAGCATTGTTATGATGGACTGGACAAATATGTTCCAAAACTGCTGGAGCTGTACAGCATACCTGCGCCATCTGCTTTATTCCCTCAATGAACAAGTAAGGATAGCCTGATTTTACCCAATCCTTTGAGCCCTAAACCATCAGCAAAACGTAACATGGTAACACCAGTATATAAAGTGTCTAAGTGTATATACATTGTAATGCCTATCAGGAGACTATACTTTAACTTGTGTATCTTATGGAGTAATATTCCAAACCACAGTTAGCTTGTCAGATGCAAAGTGACACAGGAGCATCCCCAAGTGTTGTCAGAAAAAAGTAACATGGCTGTACTTCATTGCTGACAGTTTATCTTCTGTTGAGACTTCAAACCAGAAGAGAAGAGCAGCTGTTTTACTTGGACTTCCGCATTACCTGAGTGAGGACTCCAGCAGTTTCATCTCTGTGAGGTGTGTATAAATCAATGCACTAAAAATACAGAAAGTTTATAAAACTGACATTTTGTCTATCAAACTATGGCATGATAAACGAGAGAGATGGGGAGTGAGAGACAGAAGTCATATGCCTATGTATATCTCTGTCTCTGTGTGTGTGTGTGTGTGTCAAACTACAGTAAACACCAGTGTGCTGCTAACATTAAAGGTGGCAATAGTGATCACTTTAAAGGGAGTATAGTTCCATAGACGTAACCCTATGTCCTCCCAAACAAGAGTAGTAAATGAGGTTTGGTTAATGACATGGTTAGTTGCTAAATATTACATTTTAATTTCAGACTACCAGCTCAGAAGTGGAAGCAACAAAAGTGGACATTGGCCTGCTCATTGTTGCAGAGGATGGTGGAAGTGGGAAACAATTGCTGGCTTTGAACATTGTTGATGTCACTGTGGTGCTGGAGGAAAGAGTCATTGTGCAAGAGCTAAAGGATGTTCCCAAAGCCTTCGCAATGCTGATGGGACTCCTCTACAGCCTCAACATTGTATACCCTAAAGGACTAAAATATACCTTTGAAGTAATTCAAAAAGTGTTCATGGGCATCGGCAGTGCGACTTGTTCAGCCAAAGTCAATGGACTCCGGAACAAGATGCTTCAAGCATAAGCAAGTTGATAGCTATCACTTGATCTGATTCATACACATTACAATAACATAACACTCAAACATCATAAACACCACTATTAAATAAAAACACATCATAAACATAAACACAAGATAAACAAATGCATCATAAACACCACCATCAAAAGTTATGAATGTTGATGTCGCAGGATTTAATTTGCTCATTAAATTGTATTTTAAAAAGGCCTTTAAAAGTTGTTTAAATTGTGTTTCACATGTTAGCCTCTTGCATGTATATATTTCATGCTTTTAGTCCATTTTTGCTATGGTATTTGAATTAAATCGTATCGTACCATAAATTATCTTTAATCTGTTTAATCTCACATTTTAAGGCAGCCAGGTTACTCATTATTTTAAATTGAAGTAGCATTTTTTTTTTTGTGTAGAAAGATTAGTTTTAAGAAATGTGAGGAGTTAACTTCGAAAAATAAAAGGAAACACTAAACCTGAATGAAAACTGTACCAATATTCTCAATATTATACGTCTTTTTGAAGAAAACAAATTAATGTCAATGGTTTTATGTGTGTACATACATCTACTGATGCCTAATCTGGACACATCTTCAGTGATGTTCCTGGGATCATTGGACGTTTCGGGTCTTTCATCATACGCCCTCCTCCAGGTGACCCAGCCGGGGCTGATCAGACCCCAGCTTGTGTCCAGATGGCTAGCTAGCTACCACGACTCCCCTCTTTTGAGCCACAGCCATCTTGAGGCTCTCTCTGCTGCATCGGTGGTACTGCGGATGGCTCTCCTCTTTCCCTCACCCTCGATGCCTAAACTACTGAAGGCTCTGGCCAAGGAACGGGCTGCAAATCCTCTGCATCCACCTCCACAGGGAAACACCTTGCTCTCCAGCCAGCCTGCTGGAAGTCACGGACCAGTCCTGCGTACTTGGAGAGCTTCCTCTCAAAGGCTTCTTCCAAGCGATCTTCCCACGGGACTGTCAGCTCCAGCAGCACTGCTTGCTTGGTGGACTCAGACACAAGGACAATGTCTGGTCGCAGGGAGGTGACTGCAATATGGCTGGGGAACTTCACCTGATGTTCAAGGTCCACCAACAACTGCCAGTCTCTAGCAGACGTCAGGATGCCTGCAGATGATGTTCTTCTGGCAGGAGTTGGCTTGGTTTTCTTGGAGGGTCGGAACTGCTTTGCCCACGCCAGTCCTGCGCTGATAGCTTCAGCAATGGTCTTGGTCATGCCTCCACCTGTACCGACCATCTCCAAGTGCCCTTGTACAGCAACTGAGGATGTGTTTCAGGGTTCCTCGCTTGGAACACAGTGGGCATGCTGGTGTCTCTGCTATGCCCCATATGTGCAGATTTGACGGGCTTGGAAGCACGTCATACACTGCCTGGATGAGGAATTTGATGCGGTGAGGCTCGGCTTTCCAAAGCTCAGCCCAGGTCACTTTCCTTTTTTTTTTTTTTTTTTTAAATTCTCTTTTTATTCAGCTTTTCACATGTTTGCAATCATAGACAATACAGTGTACTCTGTACGCCTTCTGTAGTTAACCGTCAGATCACATTTAAATATTTTTGGGTAATACAGAGGCAGGCCTCACTGACCTTCAAGTAAACATGCTATAGCATAAAAACACACACAAAATAAAAATAAAATGAAAAAAAAAACAAAATTATGGGGTGAACCTGAAACTTATTCAAACAAGGGGGGTATTGAAATATAAAAAATATATATATATATATATATATATCATATATATATATATAAATAAAGAGTCCCTTCTAGACAAATGATGGTCGTATTGGTGTAACATAAATTATCCATTTTTCCCATCTAGACAAAAAGATTCCCTGTTGCAGTCTCAAAGCAAAGGTTATCCTCTCCATCTTAAAAATGTCATACACAATATCAATCCACTCATCCAAAGTAGGTTTTCCTGGTTTTAACCACATTCTGGTGATTGCCTTCTTGCAAGCAGCACTCAGGATTCTAAACAGATATCTGTCTTTAGAGGAAAACATTTCTAGTGGTAAAACACCCAAATATAACGTTTAATTTAAATGAAATATCCACCCGAAAAACTTTTTCTAACACTCCATGAACCTGCTGCCAGAAAGGACTCAAAGATGTGCAAGACCAGAATATATGGAAATGGTTTGCCATAATGCATCCACACTGTCGCCAGCATGCAGAGGAATTAGTGTAATGTCTCTTCTGAGCTGGAGTAATGAAAAACCTTATGAGGTTTTTCCAACAAAACTCTCGCCATGAGGTTGAACTTGACGTTTTCCATTGCATCTCACATAAATTCTCCCAGTCTTCTTCCTCCAGAACTAAATTTCCTTCCCTTTCCCATTTTTCTTTTACATACAGCGAGTTACCTTTTGTTTCTTGTAAACTCCTATAGATTTTTGAAACAGCTTTCTTGTTGGAGCCCTCAAGATAGGCATCTTTAAAAACTTTTAACAAAGTGTTATCCCAATGCACTTGTAGGTTTATAGGTTCAGTTCACAGCCCTCCCCCGTCTCCTCCACACATCACACCTCCCAAACACCTCCTCCCCCTCTGTCCCCCCTGCTGAGCTGCACATCCACCGAGCCCTCAATAACAATGGGCTCCTCTACCCTCCCCCCTCTCCCTCTCTCTGTGACGACTGACCAGGTGAGAAGACAGCTGGAGAAACTACACCAGCGCAGAGCTGAAGGTCCTGATGGCATCAGCCCCAGGGTCCTAAAGACCTGCGCCACCCAGCTGTCTGGTGTCCTGCAGCGCCTCTTCAACCTCAGCCTGAGGCTGGGGGAAGTCCCGGTGCTGTGGAAGACGTCGTGCCTGGTCCCTGTCCCAAAGAAGTCAGCACCATCTGGCCTCAACGACTACCGACCGGTCGCCTCACCTCCCATGTGATGAAGGTGCTGAGAGGCTGGTCTTGGCCCACCTCCGGCCGCAGGTGAAATCATCGTTGGACCCTCTGCAATTTGCTTACCAGCCTCATGTGGGAGTGGACGACGCCATCATCTACCTGCTGCAACGAGCTCAGTCGCACCTGGATGGAACCGGTGTCTCTGTGAGAGTCACTTTCTTTGACTTCTCCAGTGCATTTAACACCATCCAGCCGCTGCTGCTGAGTGAGAAGCTGCGGGTGGCGGTGTGGACGCGTCCACCATCTCCTGGATCACTGACTACCTCACAGGCAGACCACAGTTTGTCAGAATGGGCCGTGTGCTGTCTGGAACGGTGGTCAGTGATGTTGGAGCCCCACAGGAACTGTTCTGTCTCCTTTCCTCTTCACCCTGTACACCAGTGACTTCCAGTACAACACGGAGTCATGCCATCTGCAGAAGTACTCTGATGATTCTGCAGTGGTCGGGTGTATTAGGGATGGACGGGAGGAGGAGTACAGGGCAGTGGTGAGTGACTTTGTAAAGTGGGCCGATGAGAACCACCTGCGGCTGAACGTGGCCAAGACCAGAGAGATGGTGGTGGACTTCAGGAGGAAGGCGACAGCTCCTACACCTCTGAGTGTCCTGGGAGTGGACGTGGACATGGTGGAGGAGTACAAGTACCTGGGCGTCTCCATCGACAGCCGACTGAACTGGAAGGCCAACATCAACGCTGTGTACAAGAAGGGGATGAGTCGACTCTTTTTCCTGAGAAAGCTTCGATCCTTCAACGTGTGCAGCAAGATGTTGGAGTTGTTCTACCAGTCGGTTGTGGCCAGTGTGCTGCACTTTGCCATTGTCTGCTGGGGGAGCAGCATCGGAGCCGGTGACACCAGCCGTCTTAACAAACTGGTTAGGAAGGCTGGCTCCATCATCGGCTGCCAGCTGGAGCACCTGGAACAGGTGGTGGAGAGGAGGACGTTGAAGAAACTGGTGTCCATATTGGACAACCCGGACCACCCTCTCCACCACCTCCTACAGGGACAGAGGAGTTCTTTCTCCAGACGTCTCCTCACGCTCCGCTGCCACAAGGAGAGATACAGGAGAACATTCCTGCCGACGGCTATGAGGCTCTACAACAGTTCACCTCTTGCCAGATCACCCTAACCCTTCTTATATTTTGTGTTTTGGTTTTTTATTCTTGTGTGTTGCTGCTACTGACTCGACAAATTTCCCCTTGGGGATTAATAAAGTATATATCTATCTATCTATCTATCTATCTTGTATGCTCTCCCTCTGTATTTTATCAATGTAATGTCGAACTTGAAGGAACCTGTAGAAATCATCACTTTTCAGATCAAACTGCCCCTTCAGATTCTGAAAGCTGTTCATGGACCCCTTGTGAAGAAATGTGCAGTAGGCTGTCAGGCCTTTTGAAGACCAACACTTGAATCTTGCATCCCATTTTCCAGGTAGAAATTCTGGATCATACACACACCATCTTAAAACCTTTACAGCCTCCCTCAAGTGTTTTTGAGTTACCAGTCTATTCCACACCTTAAGCGACAGACAGATCCATGGGTTTTTCAGTTTGATTAGTTTATTCATCAAGACCTTATCCCCAATCGCAGCTTGAATTGGAAATTCCTCTGATATAGCACTCTCCATCTCCTTCCACCTAGCAACGTACTTTGGATTGCACCAGCATATTAATGGTCTCAATTGAGCCGCAATATAGTAATCCTTTAAACATGGGAGTGCGACACCACCCTTGTTTTTAGCCAATTGTAGACTCTGATATTTAAATCTTGGCTTTCGTCCCTGCCAAATGTACCTTGAGATAAGTTTATCCCATTCCTGAAATTGTTGGTCAGATAGTTCCAGTGGAAGGGACTGGAAGAGATACAGCAGTCTCGGCAAAATAACCATTTTAACCGATTCAATGCGTGAAATAAGACTGAGAAAAGGAACAAGGTCCCATCTCCTTATGTCTTCCCTAATTTTTGGTTCAAAGGTAGATAATTAAGTAAAAAAAGTTTTGTCAAATCTATTGGAATATTTACTCCCAAGTACTTAATGGATTCAGCATCCCACCCAAATGTATAGTTTTTCTTCATATTTACTGAGGAGCAGTACTTAAAACTCAGAATTTGTGTCTTCAAAACATTCAATTTATATCCAGAGAAGGATCCATATTGTTCTAAAGTTGAAAATAACTGGACCAGAGATTGTTCTGGACTGGATAGATACACCAATATGTCATCAGCAAATAAAGAGATCTTTTGCTCCACCCCATTCATTACTATTCCCTTGATACTGTTATTTTGAATAATCCACTGGCTCAGAGGTTCGATAAAGATCGCAAACAAGAGAGGGCTAATTGGACAGCCCTGTCTCGTTCCCCGCTCCAATGGGAAGGAATTTGAAACGGCTCCATTAATTTTGATTCTCGCCCTGGGTCTATCGTATAAAGCCTGTATAGTTTTATAAAGCTACTGTGAAATCCAAATGTGTCTAAAATTCTAAACAGGAAGGTCCAATTTACACAATCAAATGCTTTTTCTGCATCTAACCCAACTAATACTGCTTCCAAATTACTTTCAGTTATATGGTTAATTATATGTAGTGACCTTCTGATACTATCATGGGTTTGTCTTTCTTGTACAAATCCTGTCTGATCAAGGCTAATAATTTGTGGTAATAATCCCTCTATTCGTTTGGCTAGTATATGGGTAAAGATTTTGTAATCCTGGTTCAACACGCTAATTGGCCTAAAATTACTGCATTCAGTTTTATCCTTTCCTCTTTTGAAATAAGGGATATGACTGCCTCCTTCCAGGAGGGCGGGATAATGTTCTCCTTAAGTACCCAGTTAAAGGTAGACTGCAACATAGATACCAATGACCCTTCCATCACCTTGTACCATTCCGAAGGAAACCCGTCTGGGCCTGGGGCCTTATTTGATTTAAGATGTGCTATAGCTAAGCTAATTTCTTTCTCTGTTATTTCAACTACCATCTGACTTCCTGCTCACTAGTCAGTTTAGGCAGATGTACCCCTTGAAGAAAGCCTCCATTTTCTCCCCATCAATTTGAGGTTGGGAGTATAGCTTTCGATAATATCCTTCAAAACAATTTTGTATTTCTTTTAGTTTATACTGTATGGAATTAGTAATAGGATTTCTAATTTTATTAATTGAATTCTCTGCTTGTTGTTCTTTCAGCCTATAGGCTAATAATTTACTGGCTTTTCCTCCTCCTTCATAGTATTTCTGTTTGGTGAAAATTAACTTTTTGTATATCTTTAGTGTAAATCTCATTTATTTCATTCCTTTTCTTTTGGAGCAATCCTCTTATTGTCTGATCATTTGAATCTTTATGATTTTGTTCCAATTGTTTTAATTCTCCTTGTAACTCATCTAACTCTTTTGCTTGGCTCTTTTAAAGCGAGCACTGTATCCAATTATCTGCCCTCGAAGCACAGCTTTACATGCGTCCCACAGTATTGGAGGGGAAACTTCACCATTATCATTTTGTTCCAAGTACTCAGTGATATCCTTCTTCATTTGGTCCCTCATATTATTCAGTAAATATGTATTTAATCTCCATAACGTGTTTCTTTGATCCTGCTCCAGATTAAATTTTAAATAAATAGGGCAATGATCTGAAAGGTCCATGATCCCCATGTCGCAGCCCCCCACCCTGTGCAAATCTTTACCAAAGGTTAGAAAATAATCAATCCTTGAATAAACCAAATGTGGATTAGAAAAAAAAGTATAGTCCCGCTTTGAGGATTTATTTCTCTCCAGACATCTACCAAACCAATATCCTCCATTGCCAATTTGAATTTCTTGTTTATCAGCTTGGGCTGCCTAATATGCACATTTGAAGAGTCCAGTATAGGATTCAATCTTATGTTTAGATCACCCCACAGATTAGGACCCCTGAGTTTCTGCTATAATTAAATCAAATATCTGTTTAAAAAGTCCAATCTGAATTAGGCGAGCATAAACATTCAGAAGGGAAACCAATGAACCATCTAGATTTCCTCTTACTAATATATATCTCCTCTGTGTCCTTTTTTTCAAACGTGGGTTCAAAACTAATATTATTGGAAATTAATATTACCACCCCCCTCCTGTGGCCAGCCGCATATGATGATGAGTACTGATGTTTAAAGCCTAGTCTTCTTAATTTAGCATGCTCTGTATCCGATAGATGCGTTTCCTGCAAGAAAGCCACCTCAACTTTATCTCTTTTTAGTTTAGTTAATATCTTACTTCTCTTGATGGGGTTTACAAGACCATTCACATTATATGTTGCCATTTTAACCACTTGCATTCAGAGTTTAATTAGGACAATATTAGTAATAAATACCAACCCAAGTTATTACAGGTAACGAAAGATTTATCATAGGTAACACCCCAAAGACTGCAAAGAACTGCAGCAAACACTGTAACAAAATAAAAAAAAAGGAAAAAAAATAAAAAAAAGACTTCCAACTGTGGGGTCATCATATTGACCCTGATTAAGCCCTGATGGTGATAGGGCTCTAAAGTAAAGCCTCCCCACCTGTAAAGTGGGAGAGGGCCTTCATATCCTACTTCCATGTTGTTATCCATCTGTCGGCTGCATGGCTGAAGATTAATACCCCGACCCTTTCAGAATATTCTGAGTTTTATAGCCTGTACATTGTTTCTTTATTGTGCAGAACGTGATTATAGTCTTAAATCTCTCTTGTAGAAACCAGCTCTTCGGCTTCCTCCACTGCAAACAAGAACTCACCCATTTGTCGGGAAACAGCAGCTTTCAGTTCACTTTCATTCACGCTGAGTCCTTGTGCCTAAAGGCCGCTAGCTTCTCCTTGTAGTTGACGTTCCTGGCGGCTCTGTCCAGGGTCCCCGGTCTCTTGCTGGTGCGCCAGGTCATTCGCTGGATCTGTTCCAAAAGTGAATCTGGGTGCTTAATGACCGACACCGGGAGCCCCCTCTTTGCCATATCCTCAGTCGCTTCCTCCGCCGATCCGTATACGACAATTCCCTCCTCATAGAAGACTCTGAACCTGGCCGGAAACGGGGTTTGAAATCTTATCTTCCTCTCCCTCAGGACCATTTTCGCTTCTACATACGCCTTTCGCTTTCTCAAAACATCAGGCGCATAGTCGTGATCCAGGTTAACCTTCCTTTCGAGATGTTGAAATCCTCGCTTTTGCCAGGCTAGTCTCAGCAATTCTTCTTTCGTCCTGGAGCTTGACATTTTGACGACGATAGACCTCGGTGAGACTTCCCCAGGCGGCTTCGGCATCATGGCGCGGTGCGCTCTCTCAACTTGTAGTTCAAAGGTAGCCGGGAGGTCCAAACCTCCTCAGCAAAGCCTCCACAAAGGTTCCCATCGACGGGGAATTATCCTCCGCTCCCTCTTTTACGCCGTGGATTCGGATATTTTCCCGTCTTGATCGACCTTCCAGGTCCGTTAGCTTAGCATCCAGATGCACCTGTAGTTGTAGCAGCTCCGTCACCACCTCCTCCGCCACCTGTAGCCGTGTTTCCGTCTCTTCAATCCGCCCTTCTGCCTCGGCAATTCTCGTGTTAGTCTTGTTTATTTCTTTATGAATCTCTTTCAGCTGCTGGCCGTTATCTTTCCTGAACTCTCTCAATTCTTTCAATATGAGGCTCATGTCCGCTCTCCCCGTTTCGTCGTCTTCGAGGTGCGTTGGAGTGTCGTCTTCCAGCACCGCGCTGCTAGCAGAGGAAGCTAGGCTAGCTCCGTCACCGTCAACTAACTCAGTCTGCATTGGTTTTTTACTCTTTTTTGGAGGCATTCTCAAGACCAACGCTCTTTAGCCAAACTTTAAAATAAATGTTGTATATATTCTGGTTGTAGTTGGTAATTTTTAGCTCCGAATGTCGGGAGCACGATCTTTAACCAGCCATCGCGTCGCTCAGTCTCAGGTCACTTTCCTTTCAACCACATTCTCCCACCTCGTCCAAGCTCCCTGTTGCTTCATTCCCACTGCCTTGCAGGTTCTCGTCTCCTCCACTGCTGCTCTCAACTCCTCCTGAACAAGTCGTCGCCCTTCCTTCCCCCTGGTGTTCATTTGGGGAGTTGGAAAAGATCCTAGCCCTGCTCGACCTCGTGTGACCACTCCCACCAGGCTCCTGTGACGCAGCCTTGCATCTGCCTCTTGAACGGCTTCCTCTGCCCTCCATTTCCTGCCAGTCCTCACTTGGATCCCTGCTTTAGCCACCTTTGGATCGCTTGAGTCCCTGTACTGAACCACTTCTCTGGCTCTAGTTACCTTGAATTCCTCCTCCAAGGATTTGAAAGGCAGTCACAGTTTGTTGGTGTTCCCGATGAGTGCAATACTGCTCAGGCTCCTTGGTAATCCAAGCAATCTCCGGAGGCGTTTGCTGACTTTCCTCTCCAAGGTCTCAACTGTTGAGATAGGGACCGCGTAGATAAGGAGGGGCCACAGGATCCTGGGAAGAATGCCATGTTGGTAGACCCAGGCTTTAAACTTCCCAGGTAGGCCTGACTTGTCCACTGAGTTCAGCCAGCCATCCAACTCAGTGCAGGTCGACTGGATAGATGTTGTGTCTCTCAGAGAGCAGTCACAAACCTTGCCCAAGCTCTTGACTGGCTTCTCTGATAGTTGGAATGGCTGTGCCTGTGATGTTAAAACGGAACTTGTCTTCCACCTTCCCTTTCCTCAGCACCATTGATCTGGATTTGGCAGGTTTGAAACACATCCGGGCCCACTCCACCAGCTTCTCAAGTCCCTTCAGAATCTACCGGCAGCCTGGGACTGATTGTCAGGACTGTGAGGTCATCCATGAATGCCCTGATGGGTGGTTGCCGTTGTCCGGAATTTATGCGAGGCCCTCTGCACTCTGGCTCAGCAGACTTAGTGAGCATGTTCATGGCTGGGGAGAACAATGTCCTTAAAAAACACCTACACAGTAAAATCTACAGCCATGAACTCTTTCAGCTTTATTTCAACAACAGCTTGAGTAAGATGCCCCTTATTGTTGGTGTTCATTAACAGAGTTTT
Source organism: Pseudoliparis swirei (assembly GCF_029220125.1). Classification (NCBI taxonomy): domain Eukaryota; kingdom Metazoa; phylum Chordata; class Actinopteri; order Perciformes; family Liparidae; genus Pseudoliparis; species Pseudoliparis swirei. The sequence goes on from NC_079403.1 coordinate 20,086,736, forward strand.
AAAACAGGTGTCAGAAGTAGGCCTCCCAAACTTTCTAACCGTTCTTGATTTTTCACGGCGCTATTTTTTTAGGTCGACGGTAAGTGTCTTTTAGTCACCTATTCAAGTCAGTATTTGGCATTTCAACGAAAGCATCAGTTTAGAATACCTTCATATTGTTGACTCGCCATATTCCAACTGTCTTTGCATTTTAAAATGACAACTTGGAATGGGTTAAGATAACAGAGCTTGGAACTAGCTAACGGTAAATTGCGGCCAAAGTGGCAATGGGATGAAAAGAGATATATGGAGAGGATATCTGAGGTGTGCTTGTCAGAGTAGTGTTGTTGCAGCATATTTACTTTTACTTTAATAGAACATTTTAATCTGATACATCATATTATATATATTATTTTATGAGATCTGTCAATTTAGCTGATCTCAGGTCTGCTGACTCGTAGCCACGCCTCTATTTTGACTCGTTAAACATAATGGGTGAAGCTACAGCAGGATTGAAGCTAACCTTTTTTGCATTTAAGCTACTAGCTACTATTTAGAGACAAGCTAACCGTGCAGTGTGCTAAAGTCGGTACATCAGAGAACCGGTGTTACACCCCTACTGTTTCCCTACGCGCGTGTGCATTGTGTTCTCTTAACATCTGCAGCGGTGCTCTCGCTCACCAGATGAGTCACACAATCAAACATATTGCTGGAGATCTTCAAGCAACATTTCATATCCATTTCGGCGATTACGATTGTATAAGTGAGCAGTGCATCACAGCCACTGTTACGTCCCGTGACTGAGACGGCCCTGTTCCAGGAAGAGGGTGGAGCTATGTCTTTCAGGTCTGGCACACCTGGAGCAACACCTGGGAGGCATCTCCTAATCCAGTGATTTTCAACCAGTGTGCCGTGCGAGATAGTCAGCTGTGCCGTGGGAAATTATCTAATATCACCTAATTAACAATTGTCGGTAGGGCTGCAACAATTCGTTGTGTCGCGCGATTATTACGGCACTCAATAAATCGCGGAGTATAAAAAAAAGTAGAGTTGAGCGCAGAGCGGCGCAGGAGAAACAATAGCGGAGGGAGAGGACAAAACACTGTTGAGAGCCAATCAGCGCTGAGCTGCTCCGCTGTTGGTGAATCTAATTGGCTGCTGCGGCGCTGGAAGCGGAAGTCATTCACGAGTCGGTGTGACATTCACGGAGCTTTGTGCGCCTACGGGTGATGTAATGAACCCAGACACCAGGGCGCTACATGTTACGACGTGTGGGGCATTTCCACAAGAAGTATAACGTAGAAAAAGTGGTTAATTATTCCGTGGCGGATGGCGGAAAATATTTTTCCACGGAGATAAGCCCCACCCCCTCACCGTGTGACACGTATGACGCGTTTAACCCACAAACAGTCGGCTGAGTAAACTCAGGCGAGTAAAGCGCTGTCAGTCTGTTTGTGACAGGGTTCATACACATGCTGACCAGTGGCTCTCCAGGACCTTTCCATGACTTTAAAACAAATTTCCATGATTAAACATTTTGTGAAAACTCTGTCTGTACATGAACAAGTGAGAAGATCTAGTATTTAAACTAACAATGAGAATTCCAAAGCATACCGTATATATTCCGTGTAAAATAACATTTGAATACAACACATTTTCATTACTTTTCCAAACATTTTGGGATTTAATATTTTTCAATTCCTTTCCTTGGCCTGGAAATAGCCATTTAAAAATTCCATGACTTTTCCAGGTTTTCCATGACAGTATGAACACTGTTTTGAATAAAGGGTTGAAAATTACAGTTTTTATTTTTTATCCGATTAATCGAAAAAATAATGATCTTCCTTTGAGCAGTTTTTGGGTATCTGTTGCCAACGAGCTCCCCATTCTGGCCAACAAAGCTATTTTGACATTGCTCCCGTTTTCAACCACATATCTGTGTGAGCTGAGCTTCTTAAGCTTGACTGCGATAAAAACAAAAAACAGAGACAGAGCTGTTGAGGAAGAGCTTCGTGTGTGTCTTTCTACCATTACTGCCAGGATATCCATTTTGTGTCCATCGAAACAGGCCTAGGTTTCACACTAAGTGAGTAGAAATACTTTTAGAAATTATATTATTAACTATATACATTATATGTACTGTGTTAGAGTGTCATTTTGGTTGGTGTTGTGCCCCAGGATTTTGTAAATGTAAAAAATGTGCCGCGGCTCAAAAAGGTTGAAAATCACTGTCCTGAAAACAAGTGTCTCCGTCTTCACCTCTGAGCTTGACCATTCTGTGGCATGGTGCCTAAGTGTAGGCCACCATTTGTGTGTTTTGGGGTCAATCTGTGTAAGGGTTCTCTGCCATTTTTGTTGTTTCCTTTCTCCTGTTTTGTGGTAAAACAGGGAGCTCAGTATTGTTTTTCATTTCACCACGGTAGTTCAGTGTGACCTTTTGTTTTCGCATTGGGGTTTTGTTGTGTTGGCCTTGGAGACCCTGACGCCTTTTGTTTCCGTTTTAGTCTACCCTTTGTTAGGCCTTATCTCCGCTAAATAAATTCCTTCTTTTGCTTAAGTATTTCATTGTTCGCCTCATTTGTTCCCCCCTTAGCTGTATCCCTTATTATTTGTATGTTACAGCCTGTGCACCCCTAGACAACCGAGAGGCCGTAACAGCCACGTATGACGAAATACATTTTAGAAAAAATAAAACGATCGCACCGACCTGGGTTCGATCTCTTTTGTGCAAAATGAGAATGCACTCAAAAGACGCACAGTCTATGCGCTGCGCCACCAGATATTAGTTTCAACCCAAGTAATTTAGATAGTCATCCATTACGTCACATATTTTTATGTTTCATGGGAACAGTTTGGTCGAGGGGATCTGAAACAACTGGTTATGTTGAATTAGACAATTTACTAAAGCAATATGTAAATTAGGATTTACTAATATACCATAACTTCATATATGTTGTTATAGAATGTGTGTTATTGTTTAATAATTTACAATATTGTTTGGTGAATGTCTGGATTATTATTTAATGGATTACTGTAACTGCTAAAATGAATCTTTCTGTGTGAAAGGAGCAGATCACGTGCAGCAAGGGATCCCCTTCCCCCGACATGGAGAGACCCAATTCATGCGAATTGGGGCTGGAAAGGAAGTTCACACCTGGCTCGGAGCGAAGGGGGTAGCAGACAGAGGCATCCTGAGGACCCCTGCGATGCCATTCAGAGCAGGGGACAGAACGACGCAGAGGAAGATGGAGAGATGACTTCAAGTGTTAAGAGGCGTGGACACGCTTTCAACACCGACGGACAGATGGCTCAGCCAATGAGTGGATTAGGACTAATGTTTTACCTAGACAGGTTAACCAATGAGAAGAGAATATCTCCCCTGGGGCCGGGATGCCCGGGAGGTATAAAAACAGATGTTGACCAGAGAGACAAGGCTTTTGGCCTTTGGATGACGGCAGAGATGCACTGCATGCAGGTTAGCTGCATGTAGGCCGTGATCATGTGAGAAGCCCTCAGCTGAGGATTAGATTTAGTGAGCTTGACTTCCGTTAAGACAGTTAACTGCTTTGGCAGTCTGGACGCAGTGATTCATGCTCCCTCAGCTGATTTATACTCTGTATCTGAACAGTTATTATCAACGATTGGTAATACTTTTTATGAAACACATTTTATTAGAACTTTTCGACTCCGGACATTTTCTTCGGTTCAGCACCAGGGGATTTCTGAATACTTAAGTTACCTTGGGCGGATATTCAAATACTTCCAAACATGTTGAGCGATGCTTGTATCAATAATATTCAGACATCATAAAACAAAAATAATATTGATAAACTTTATTTACATATTACAAGAGTTTAGAAAATGCTTCACAGCTGTCACATCTTGCAATCACAATTCTAATCAAACAATCACAATACGAATCAAGCAAGTACTTTAATTAAAAACATCTATATAAAAGGAAAATGTGTCACGGAAAAAAAGGGAAAATGGATCCACTCATGGTGAAAGAATTGCTTCAGTTCAAGCAAACCAATGCATACCCTTCAAATAAAATAAAATGAGCGCTACATACTTAAAAGGGCAGTTACCAGCTGATAGGTAAGGCAAACAGCGTGATATTTTTTCATTCACCTAGTTTTTTTATATCATTTAAAATGTTGTCACTGTAATCCCTAGATGGCGAACCCTTTTATCAATGCAGAAGAAAACAGGATGAGCAGCGGCATCATCTTTCAAAAGTTGTGCTCTCGCCAGTAGAGGCCAATGCTCCATTTGTGGAGTTCCACACCAGTGACATCGGGGCTCACTGAGGTGGACATAACCCTTGATGCAATTCTTCAAAGATATTACTGGCCTGGCATGAAGGCTGACATCCAAAAATGGGTGTGTTTAATCTTTTGCTCTCTTTTTCTGGGGCGCTTATAATATTTTCATCGTCAATATAGAGCGTCAATTGTTTCACTTTATTAGATTGCCCAGAGAAAAAGTAATTGCATCAAGGAGAAAATACAGTACAAACCCATAAAGGTAAATACACATTCAATTTAATATGATGTATTGTAGTCTTCTTGGCGTTTAGCTTTGGTTTCCATTCTCAGGTGACAGCCATTTGAGTTGGTCGATATGGACCTTGTGGGAAAGCTCAAATGCACCAAAGATGGCTTCCTGTACATTTGTGTAATGGTCGATTATTTTACTAAGTGGATGGAGGTTTACCCCCTTCGAACTAAAAAAGCAGATGAAGTGTCAGACTGTGTCATTGATTTTTTTTACAAGTATGGAGCCCCAAAAAGAATCCTGACCGATCGAGGTAAAGAATTTGTCAACAAAGTATAAGTAGTTGTATTACTGTCTTTTTGGTCACATCAACAATTGACAAGTCACCATGTAATAATCCTCTTGTTTCATTTTCTAAATCAAACTTGATTTGTGTGACAAACTTGGCATTGCCAGAAGTCTCCCTATCACCCTCAGACTAACGGCTTGGTGGAAAAGCTCAACAAAAAAAAAGGAATTCAAAAGGATGAATTAATTTTTTTCCCTCCAATTTAAGGGTTTTGAAAAAAATGGTGCAGGACCATTTCGCTGATTGGGATGAATACATAAAATCAACTGTTTTTGGCCTCCGTACTAAAAAACAGTTGACAACGAAATATTCCCCATATTTCTTGATGTATGGGAGGGAGGCCCGTTACCCCTCTGAAATTCCAATTAAGTGTCTGGTATGAGCTCGATGGTGTTTTGAGCCCTCACCGGCGCCTTCCAGGCAGCCGCTGCCTGGAAGGCGCCGGAAGGTGGTCCCGCCCCCCAAAACTCTGATCCAATCAATGCGCTACCCCCACTTGGAGCGGAGCGCATATTCAAATCCACTTTTTGGAGCGCATTGCATATTCAAACCCGCGCATTTGGAGCCAAACCCACTTGGAGCGCATTTGGAGCGCATTTAACCCACTTGGTTCAACAATTTCAAAGGTACGTAGCTATTTTTGGGCCGGCTAATGTTGTGGTAATGTTATTTCAACCTGCTAGCTAGCAGATAGATTGTGCTAATCTTAGCTGTGGTAATGTCATTTCTACCTGCTAGCGAGCTAAATCTGGTTAAAACATTAGGTAACAAAGTAAGATTAATTACTGCAGATTAATCACTGTATTTGAGTGATTGTTAATGGTTAGTGGTTATCTTTCAAATGATGCCTGTGAGGCACTTGACGTTGAGACTGGTTGACTTCCAGGCTGCTTTGGAATAAGGATACCTCTGAGGCAGCCACCAGTTTTTGGATAACTCTGAGGCATCATAGGTAGTGTTGACTGCCAGGCTGCCTAGTTTTAGATACCTGTAAGGCATCTAGACGGACATTAAGAGGGGCTGACTCCCAGGCTGCTTACTAACACTGGTTAGCTCTCAGGCAGCCAATTGGCTTTGGATGCCTGTGAAGCACTTGATGTTGAGACTGGTTGACTGTAGACTGATATCCCTTAGTTAAATTGTCCTCATGCCTCCTCATACAGATAGGCCTATTGAATAAATCTGCCAGATTATTTTTAACATTGCATATGCCTAACATTGTGATTATTTTTAACATTGCATATGCCTAACATTATGTGATAATACTAATCACACTCATATTGCCTTTCTCTTTCAGTTTATGAAGAAATGGCGCCCAGGAAGGGTAAGGTTCAACCTAGACCTACTTTAATGACTAAAAAAAGTCTCTTTCACACTGACATTTAACAATGACTTCAATAATTCCCCCAAAAATACTTATTAGTTCCTTGCAATGTCTTTATACAGTAGGACGGAAGCGGAAGGCCCTGCAGGTGTCAAAAGGTGGTAAGTTATTCTTTATCTTGCCATCTGGACTCGAGTACTACAACACTAGTTCATCTCCTCATATAGCAAATTTGGTTACCTCTTGTTACTTTATAGGACCATCTGCAAAGATCCCAATTTTCCACCAGTCACCACTGGTTGGTGGAGCCTCCGCCCCAGCCCCAACCCCATCTAGCCCTGCTGCTCCATCCACCCCTCCTGCTCCATCCACCCCTCCTGCCCCATCCGGCCCTGCTGCTCCATCCACCCCTCCTGCCCCATCCGGCCCTGCTGCTCCATCCACCCCTCCTGCCCCATCCGGCCCTGCTGCTCCATCCGGCCCTGCTGCTCCATCCACCCCTCCTGCCCCATCCGGCCCTGCTGCTCCATCCACCCTTCCTGCCCCATCCGGCCCTGCTGCTCCATCCACCCCTCCTGCCCCATCCGGCCCTGCTGCTCCATCCACCCCTCCTGCCCCATCCGGCCCTGCTGCTCCATCCACCCTTCCTGCCCCATCCGGCCCTGCTGCTCCATCCACCCCTCCTGCTCCACCAAGCCCTACTGCCCCATCCCAGCCGGCATTTCAGAATGTCCACAGCCTGTTGAGGACATGCTCGGGGCATCGGAGCAAAAGGTGAAGTGCACAGCTAGGCATAGGTTTCTTCAAGACAGGTTTATATTTTTAGTAGTAGTGTGGTAGTAACAGTGCTGAGACCATGTTTCAAATATATTTTCCTTATTTGTCTGTTTCAAATGTTATGATTGCCCAAAGTCAGCTGATCAGTTAGATTTCATGGAATAGAATTTTGACAAAACAACTTTAAAGAGAGGGGTTCTAAATAGACTGGCTGGTTGAATAAAGCACATTTTAACACATTCAATTAATGAAAAACAAGTAGATATGTTTAGGGATGATAGACAACATGTTATAGAATAATAATTGAATCAAAACCCAATTTCACCAAAATACTGAGTTTCGATTTCACTCTAATCTCAAAAATGTCCCTTTTCACCATGTGACTGGTTTCCCCAGAGCCCATCACAGTTTTGGGTTATAGGAACATCTGTTGGGATGGCAGTAAAGACAGAAGGGCTATGTACAGACATTACATGTGTACTGTACTGTACTGTATGTAAAGAAGATGAAATCCTAATATTGTTACGAATAATATTGTTGAAACATTGAAACCTTCTTTGAGTGTGACTCAGAAATTATTTTTACAAAGATACCAGATAACGGTGGAGGAGATCAGGAGGAGGACTGCTCCACCTGAGAGCATGTCCATAAACACCCTCACTGCGCTCCTGAGAACCGACAAAAATTTGAAGAGGGACCTCAGGGAGCAGCTGCAGGAGGTCGGGGTGACTCCGGGCACAGTGACCAAAGTCACCTCACTGTGCTCAAAGCTGTCAGAGGGTACAGTTCAATTCTACTCACTATTCTTGTAACGGCACTTTTTACATACATTTATATCAAGAAAGAACTTCAGAAAGCCAGCTCCAAACTATTACACCCCAGTGTCAATAAGTGTTTCATTGTCACATTGGTATGTGCATCAAATCTGAATTTAATACTGTGTTCGTGTCATGATATGTCTTTCCCATTTTTGTTAAGGCGAAGCCAAGGACCTGTGCTCCTCCGTCGGTGCTCTGGCTGCCAGGAGCATCGAGTTTAAAGAAGTGGCCATGCTGCCGGCATCAGACCCCACTGTGGCCACAGGGAGAGCCACGGAGTTCAAGTAATTTGCAATATTCCACATCCTATATCTGGGCTCTGACAGGTTTAATAGACATTATTTATCCTGAATTTATGTTTTTATCTTTTCCTCCAGACAACAGCTCCAGCACCTCGCCAACCAGGTGAGGTCAAATGAGCAATTTGACCTCCTCACGCACACCTTGGGGCCAGGAATGGTAGAGGTGGTGGTGGATGTTTTTAAAAAGTGTGTTGATACATACATTGACAATATTAACAATTAACAATTTGTTGTGTTCATTAATTAAATATCTTCATGTTCTACATCACTGTGTATGTGTCGTGAATTGGAAGTGTATTGAACTTGGCATCTTGATTTAACTAGTCTGATAATTTAGCTAGCTGGGCCTGAAATCGCATGGTGTAAATTACAGATCCGACATGTTAGGCATATGGATTAAGGCAAATAGTCATGGTAACACAATATGTCAACACTAATTTCTACAGCTTCACATAAGGGTTTATTCCAGTAGAGTGTTACAAGTTACCCCAACTTACATTAATTATTTAAAAAAAATGTATCGTCAGAGGACACACACATGATGGAGGAGAGACATGACTGATGGGGTGTGACATATTCTTTATTGAAAATAAAGGCCAAGTACAACCCTCATACACACAGTAAAATGGTAAAAACAAAATTTCACACGCAAACAGCTTAGTTTACCAAGCACTAAGGATGGCAGAATTTAATACACGATAAATATTATCTAAATATTTTATTGGGGCAGTGTGGGACAGGTCGGGAAACTGGGGAAAGACTAGTTACGGGTTCGCTGTCTTCGCCTGCGCTTAAATGCCCCGTCGTGATGGACAGTTTGTATCTGCCGCTTGTTGTGGTCTGTCTTTGAATAGTTTGCAATTCGTCTTTTGCTAAGTTCAATGTGTTTCCTGTATTTGTGCAGTCGCTCAGTCTTTCTTTTGTTAAAGACCGTTTTGAAGCGGCCAAAGGCGAGCTGGTGTGTATGTTTCACTGCTGTATAAAGGTCAAGTGATGGCTGATACTCCTCTGACTCACACCAATTCCTCAAATCATAAATCATGTCCTTTATGCAGTATTTTGCCTGGTGAACTGGTGGCTCACTCTCTGTTTCTATATTTTCCTGGTCCACAGTTGTGGTTGGCTGTGAGGCAGTGGTTGACAGTGTTGATTCACTAATTTTGTTGGCCACCAACAGACACACACATACTTCCCCATAACTGCTTGCCAAGCAAGAACACTGCTGTTTTGCAAGATTCACAATACCCACATTTTCTCCATTTTGCACCATCACTGTTGTCTCATCACTCACAAAACTGTTGGTTGCACATAGCATATTTGCTGTGTCTTCTCTGAGTGCAGCTGTGTCAATCAGACCATCAGACACCATCTGAGCTAACACTATGTGTTTACATTTCTGACCTTGTCCATTGACTGGACACTGGCAAACACTGTACAGTAAGTCAACTTCATAAAACACATCAGGCTTGCTTTCTGAGGGTACACTGAAGCGGGCCTCAGACAAATACTGGATGTTTTGGTCGAGCCCATGAGACCGCATCCTTTCAGCTGATATGACACTTTCTTGGGATCCTTTTGTGGGGGCTCGACCAGCATTAACGAGCTCATCAAGTTGGCTGAACAAAACACAAGGGCAAGGGTAATCATTGTCAGCATAATTTAAATTAAATTTAAAGATTAACACTTAGGATTAACCATGAATCATATTGCGTTTAACTTCCTAAATATGAAAATACACAGACTTACCTGTAGTACTTCACCACATGGTTATGGAGGATTAGTAGTAGGTCATCCAATCTTTTGTTGCAATATCCTCCAAGGAAATTGTATTTCAATCCGTTGAAAAACCTTTGAATTATGCAATTAAATGTCAGAAAAAAACATATATCCATAAGTAATAATTTCACTCATGAATCTATAACTATTCAAAAGTGAAGTTTCCTCACCTCTCCACAACATTGTTGGTCTCACTTTGGTGGTGGAAAAACATTCGGCCAAAGTTGGCCCACATAGCCCCACACTGCAGCCAGGTCTCTCTGAGGTATTTTGACACTCTGGTCGCCCCTGTTGCTGTCTTGATTTGTTCAAGGACTCTCTTAGCAGTTTCATGGAATACTCTCCTACAAAAAAGTGAAATTAAGTAAAAAGTCAAGTGAAATGCAATTGCAATTATGCAATTGGAAAGAATATAGTTGAGAGCTCCTCATTAATCTGACATTCCATTAGTCCAACCATACACTAGACCTGTGATTAGAGTGGCTAGGGTCTGGAAATGGTGTAGTGTAGTTACTAGTCTTGTGTATGGTCGGACTAATGGCATGTCGGACCAATGGGATTTCAGACTAATGACACAGCCCAGTAACATCCCAATTTTTTTAACAACCCTTTTTCATCAAATCATGGATATTTTCACATTTACTCTATATGTTGTTTGCCTCTTTGACCCACGCCTGTAAATAGCAAAGGGCATTTTATATGCATAATGAGTTGTTGTGGATTGAAGAATTATGGAGGGGGAGATTTCCAGACAGACTTTGAACATTCATATATAACTGTATGTTGAAAATATCTTTGGGTTGTGAATAGAAGCTTTCCATTTGTTCAAGATAGTAATCCAAATGGAATTTGGAAATTTGCAATGACAGCTGTGTCAAACGTTTTTCGAAAAGGTGTGAAAAGACAGAAAAGAGCACTCAACTGTGCGACATTGCTTGAGAGAAAATATTCCTTGAACGATGATGTTTCTCACAGCTGGATCTTGGACATGGCCTCCATCTTGTTTAACAACCCAACGGTGGATTGCCTACATGACAACAACATTAACATTTAAGGAAGTACTGATGAATGGTCAGATCTTTTTAAAAGTCCTATCAGCCTTTTATAAAGTGCATTTAAACCCTGTGTAAAAGAATATTCTTTTTCATGGTTTGATAACAGTATTGGCCCTGTGAACTTATTTGGTTTATTAGACATACCTGAAGTACATGAAACCAGCAAAGCAACACAGATGCATGTGGAAAGACAGTCTTGATTGCCTTGATTTCTTTCTGATCCCGGTCAACCATAACACACCTGGGAATGGAAACAGGACAGTAAGCTCAATGAAATCATAATAAAATGTAAGACGATAGTGATGTGGCTTTGCAGAGTGTAAATAACAATTGAAGTATGTTTTCAACAAGAAAGGGAAGTCTTTTACAGGACTTTTTTTAATTGCTTACCTTGGTGTGAGATCTGCTGCCTCTTTAAGCTTTGTAAGACACATCTCTAAGATTGAGGATGTCTCTTGACTCAAAATAAAAAATGACAGGTATTCCTTTGCCCTCATCATTTTTTACCATGACAGCATAAAAAGCAAAGCCATACTGGGTGACACTTTTATAGGTTGCATCCAAAAAAATCATCTTCCCTCCAAATTTTTTCAGCTGCTCAAGCTGCCATGCTGAACTGTAGACAATGATGAGGGGTTGTTCTTCACTATGTGACAGTGGTTGATACAGTAAAACACTGTCTTTCAGGTCAGCCTTCATGAGTTTTTCCACTGATATGCAGTCATTGCCATCCAAATGTATGTATTTGTTGAAGCTTCTTCTGATTCCGACAATGTCCTCTGGAGTGACAAAGTATGTTCTGTCCACAAGGTTGGTCTTTCCAAGCCTCTGTGACCAGTCTGTGGCTTTCAATAGAATGGCACTATTAGAGACCCCTTTGGAAATACAGTCGTGAATGAATTCAACCAAATCCTCATTGATGCGATTGGTTGCATTTTCTTCCATATTAGTGATGTCATGGCCACTGTGTTCGCACATTTCTCTGACAATACAACCTCGAAAACTGACTGAGCTTACGAACTGAAAGGACACATACGCTGGACAAGAATTTGCCCTTGTCTTCATTGGATCTCCTGTTGACGATCCGGTTGCATGGTGGGATCGCTCACACCTCCACTGAATGACATTTGGTCTTTTTTTTTTATAAAGGAATCTTCCTTTTTCCATTTCATTTATCCTATCAAGGCGATTCCTCATGAAAACTTCCTCAGGAATATTCTCTTCAAGATTTTCAAAGGATTGCTTGATTCTTGGTCCCTTTCCTTCTTTAAGCCATCTTCAATTGACTTCAGCCAATGCTTCTCCATTGCCTGAACGGGAAAAAGTATGAAAACATAAGCCTATGACTCCCTGAGACACACATACTAAACTATTTTATCTTGTGATGACCTGAACTATAGGCTACATGGTCAGTGTTAAGCAGTCTGGAGCACAACGTTAATCCACCATGCCTAGATTCCTCTCCACTGGCTGTCACAAAGTCACCTGTAGTCTATTATAAAGCCTATTAGCCTGTAAGAAATCAAGTTATTTTCAACAAAAGTCCTTATAATCACCATCTGCCCTTGAGTAAACTATTAGTAATCCCTCTTAATGTCCGTCTAGATGCCTTACAGGTATCTAAAACCAACTGGATGCCTGTGAGTTAACCTGTATACCAACGACTAGGCAGCCTTGCAGTCAACACTACCTATGATGCCTCAGATATCCAAAAACTGGTGGCTGCCTCAGAGGTATCCTTATTCCAAAGCAGCCTGGAAGTCAACCAGTCTCAACGTCAAGTGCCTCACAGGCATCCAAAGCCAATTGGCTGCCTGAGAGCTAACCAGTGTTAGTAAGCAGCCTGGGAGTCAGCCCCTCTTAATATCCGTCTAGATGCCTTACAGGTATCTAAAACTAGGCAGCCTGGCAGTCAACACTACCTATGATGCCTCAGAGTTATCCAAAAACTGGTGGCTGCCTCAGAGGTATCCTTATTCCAAAGCAGCCTGGAAGTCAACCAGTCTCAACGTCAAGTGCCTCACAGGCATCATTTGAAAGATAACCACTAACCATTAACAATCACTCAAATACAGTGATTAATCTGCAGTAATTAATCTTACTTTGTTACCTAATGTTTTAACCAGATTTAGCTCGCTAGCAGGTAGAAATGACATTACCACAGCTAAGATTAGCACAATCTATCTGCTAGCTAGCAGGTTGAAATAACATTACCACAACATTAGCCGGCCCAAAAATAGCTACGTACCTTTGAAATTGTTGAACCAAGTGGGTTAAATGCGCTCCAAATGCGCTCCAAGTGGGTTTGGCTCCAAATGCGCGGGTTTGAATATGCAATGCGCTCCAAAAAGTGGATTTGAATATGCGCTCCGCTCCAAGTGGGGGTAGCGCATTGATTGGATCAGAGTTTTGGGGGGCGGGACCACCTTCCGGCGCCTTCCAGGCACCATCGAGCCTGGTATGATTGCATTTTCCATGCACTAATATATATCTGCTCCTAATATGTTATTTTTCTACACCAATGTTGCAGATAAATGAGGACCACGTCATTTCCCTGACACAAAATGAGGATGTCTGCAGCCAAACAAAAGACCTCATAGAGGTCTATACCAAAGTGGAAGTTCGGAAGCGGAAACTGGCGCAGGGGGACCATGACGGCTTTAAAGTGGGGGACCAAGTTCTCCGAAAAAATATTCGGGAGGAACAGAGAAGGGGGGGGGAAGCTGGAGCGTGACCTATTGGGGCCTTTCGTGGTTACAAACATTCAGGGCAAAAGTGCTGACTTAAAAAGCACGAAAGGATCCACTGTGGCCAAAATAAATATTGACCATTTAAAAAGGTATGTCGAACCAGAAGTTCGAATACACGCCAAGTGGTTCGCGACCTCTGCAGCACAGGTGCCCAGCCCCTTGAGGTCCCCAACCAAGTCATGCACGGAACCTGCCTCCCCAGAGGAATGTAAGTGTACTTGGATGTCAATACTAATTTAATCACACATTTTGGAAATTGATTCTGCATCAAATCACAAATGAGCTTTGATTAACAACTCTGTCTTCTAATCTCAGTAATCGCTTACATCTGGGTGGGTAAACACAGAGGTGTGCTGTTGAGCAAAGTCAGGCCATAAGATTTTTTCTACAGACCTGCACAATTTGGTGTTAGTTTCGTGGCCACCCCGGCATTCGTCGGACGATAAGTTGCCTCCGCCGTTCCTTTTGGTGGCAGCTCGAGCGGGACGCCCGTACGTATGCGCTTGCCTGCACGACGTGCGCCCGCAACAAGGCTTCACATCGCCCCCCTCGTGGGGTTTACTACGACCACTCCCTGTGCCCCAACGACCGTGGTCTCATATCGCGGTAGATTTCGTCACTGGTTTTCCCCCATCGGACGGGAACACGGTCATGGATCGGTTTTCTAAGGCAGCTCACTTCATTCCCCTGCCCAAGCTTCCTTCAGCCCGCGAGACCGCCGATTTGCTGGTCCAGCATGTCGTTAGGCTTCATGGCATCCCTGCGGACAGAGTCTCGGACCACGGCCCACAGTTCTCATCCCAGCTATGGAAGGCTTTCTGTCACACCCTCGGCCAGTCTCTCTTCGGGATTCCACTCCCAAACTAATGGCCAGAGGGGATGAACCAGGAGCTTGAGGCCATCCTCAGGTGCGTGATCACCACCAATCCCTCCTCATGGAGCAGTCATCTCCCTTGGATCGCGTACACCCACAATTCCCACTCTTCCACCGCGCTATACCCTTTTGAGGCCTCCTTAGGCTATCAGCCCCCCCTGTTCCCTAGCATCAATCCTGAGCAATGCCCGTCGCTGTAGGCGCGTGTGGAGAGTGGCTTGGGCCGCCTTGCTTCGCAGAGCAGAATAAGAGTGGCAGATCGACGTCGAGTTCCAGCTCCCGCCTACCAGATTGGGCAATCTGTTTGGCTTTCGGCCACGGACATCACCCTTTGCACTGAGTGCAAGAAGCTCTCCCCCAGATATATCTGCCCTTTTCCCATCATCCCAATCATGAACCCTGTCTTGGTCAAACTTCGGTTTCACCCTGTATTTCATATCTCCCTCTTCAAGCCCGTTGTCTCCAGCCCCCTTAATCCATCCCCAGAACCCCCTCCACCCGTCTCAGAGATGGGGCCCCCCCGTCTATATGGTCAATCACCTCCTGGATATCCACCGCCGTGGTAGGGGGTAACGGTACCTGGTGGACTGGGAGGGTTATGGACCGTAGGAGTGGTGCTGGATGCCCCGTTCTCATAACTGCCTACCACCGGCGGAACCCCGTTAGACCTGTTGGTCTGCCAAGAGGCTCCCGTTGAGGGGGGGGGGGTACTAAATTGAATTAAAAATAAGGTCATAATCTGCCAAAATCACTCATTCAATATTAATAGCTTGAATATTTCTAGAAATGGTTTAACATTCTCTCTGAAACACTGTTTAGTGTTATACAACACTTTAACAATAAACGTCTTAAACTGTAAAGAAAATACACTAAGTATGACTAGTTACAGCAAAGGGCATATGTCCAAATAAGGTCATGTCATTAATTATAGTTTCTACAGGAACCTTTTGATCAAATATGGTGCCTACATTTTTCATGCTGTAATTTCACTCATTTGACTAAGTCCCCCAGAAACAACTCACATGTGAGTTTAGTTGTTTGGACCGAAATTGTAAAGAGTCGAGCTGCAAAATTGTCTTTTCCGCGACTCGGTAACAGGAGAAAATCAAACTCGCACCTTGTCTCTGCTGATTGGTCAAATGCCACTAAGGTGGATGAAGTGACATGGGGCGATCTCTGCCGATTGGCTGGGTGAAGTCCATATGTTTATTGAACTCACTGAGGCGCGGGAAGGACACTTAGTATAGTGTCCAGTCATAGTCTCTGTGTTATACAATGGTCTCGAACATTATTCTTCACATAACACTACAGGTTAAAGAGGATTTTGTTCTGTTTGGAGAGGATTAATCGGGCAAGCATTTGGAGAGGTGGCCAACCACTTTCTTGAAAAAGGTCATCCAACAAAGCAGAAAGCAGAATATATTTTTAAAAAAGTTAGATTAACCCATTCACACCATTAAATCCAGAGGCTAAACGAAACAAACACTTCACTAAGAAATGGGTAAATGTAGAATCTGTTAAAAAGGTGCTTGGCACAATATTTGATAGAAGAAACAAGGTTACTGGTGCATATGACCAGGTTAATGTAACATATTGTAATGGCTTCCGGGCCATCACCTGTAAGTTTCCCCTTAAAGCACCAAGCATCAGCCAATATATATATATTTGATATTTGACAACATTCTTTTTTCACTTGAGCAGACCGCACAACGGCGCCTCTGCTCACTCTCCTTCCTTCCACTCTGTGCTGCTCTTTTATGGGTGCAGCATCACCTGCCACTCAGCCAGAGCAGCTGGCTAATTACCAACCAGCCAGTAGTCGAGGCCAATTACAGACCCCACCCCCACAGCTGCCATACATATACATGTTCATATGTTTCCATTTTAGAAACACTGAAGACAATTTTGAAACATCCACAACTTTCAGAGATGTATGTGCCTAAAGAAGGAGTGTATGCAGACGTGAGTGGTGCCACCCATTTTAAAGAAAGTCCTTTATTTTAAGTACAGAAAAATATGGCCTGTAGATTCAGCTATTTTCCGACAACTTTGAAACTGCAAATCCCCTAGGCTCTAAAAGTGGGAGCTGGTTCCATAAAAGAGGAGCTTGATAACTGAAGGCTCTGGCTCCCATCTTCTTTTTAAGAATCTTAGGAACCACAAGTAGGCCAATATGGTACTACAAGCGCCTTAAGATATGATGGTGTATCACCAATCCAGGAGGTGAGGAGAAGAATTTAAAATATGATTCTTGATTTTACAGGGAGCCAGTGCAGAGCATCTAATCCAGCCTTGAAAATCAATTTATTGTGGACAATTGTGACATTTTTCCCCAGTCCTGCATGTTGCTGTACCGACAGACATTGACAAAAATAAACAGTAATGCAGAGTCAAACGAACATGTAAACTGACAAGGGAAAGCAATGCACACACTAGGAATAACAAAGACAATCTGGCACCGGAACAGGGAAAGCGGGGGAGTTAATGTGTGGGGTGACTACAGGTGTAAGGAATGACTAATCAGGAGACGCGCATGGGACTAACAGGGTTACAGTGAAAGTGATGAGAAGATGAAATAGATAGCCTTGTTATTTACAAAGATAGGGCATATATATATTGTACCATTATTGTCTTTGTAAATGTGCATAATCAGCTAAATTGTGCTTGGAAGATTTTTTTATGAATATAATTGATCGTCTCAATGATTTTATTGTAGTTGTTTACTGTTGCGTCTTCAGGATGAACACATTTAAACTTATGTAAACACATACACAATCGAGTGTTAAAAATACACTAAAACACTGAATGTTCCCAGTAAAATAAAAGTTATTGTCAGATATTTAACACTATCAAATATTTACACTACAAAGTGTAAATTTAACTTGGAAGCTGTTATAATTATACAAACACCTATTCAATTTCAATTCAGTTTATTTGTATAGCCCATTTTTACAAATTTGTCTCAGAGTGCTTTACAATCTGTCCATACAGTGCATCCGGAAAGTATTCACATTTGTAAAGAATATATATTTTAGCTTAGCACAGCCTAGTATTGTTTGCATAAATATTATGTGTAAGATGGAAAACACTGAATGGAAGTTAAAAATCTCCAGCAGGGCACTCTGGCGCCTGACTGATCTGAGAATAAACAGTCTTACACTTTAGGAAGTTTTATGCACCCCTCTCCCCCGTACCAAGCTCATCCGAGAAGATGACTAGAACAAAGAGCTCTATATACTCTCAGAGCAGGAGAGCAACAGAGACATTCACCAGGCAAATAGATAAGACAAGGCCCAGATGGGCCATTACTCTCCAGAGTCACACCCGTGCCCCCTCACTGACCCCCCCACACACACAGACACATGTGAAGAGGCCCCCTTTTGACAAACGACCTCCAGCGCATCTCACCTCGGAAGAGATAAGATTATCTTAGGAAACTCCCGAGCTCAGACAAAGGAAGCTATATGTGAACTCTCTTCTATTCCCATACCTTTTCACAACATGTGCTCTCATTGGCGGACCACGAAGAACCAATGAATGAGCGACAGCGATGGAGGCAGAGAGATGAAGAACCAATGAGAAGACACCGCCCTCTCTTCGCTGAACCAATCAGAACCGGTCATGATGATTATTTAAACCGTTGCGCCCTCTGCTAAGGCGCCTCTCTCTGGTCTGAATACTCTAGGTACCAGCCGGAGGGGGGTCCATGCATGATGTCTACTTGTATCCTTATTTCTGAATAAAACGCTAACAAATGTAAAGTAGAAGTCTACCGCTGTTTTTCCCAGTGAGTACCATCCAGGTGGTGTGTCGCTGTCCAACTCTAACACAGCGCTTCACTTTTTCCACATTTTGTTATGCTACAGGCTTATTCCAAAATGGATTAATTCATTATTTTCCTCAACATTCTACATACAACCCATAATGACAAATTGAAAACAGTTTTTTGCACAATTTTTTAAAATAAAGAATGAAAACATAACATGTACATAAGTATTCACAGCCTTTGCCACACATGGATCTAGTGAAACTGTAATGAGATTTTCAGACTTAGACACAAAATATTGGTTTGGGCAATTCACTGCTACCCGGCTCTAAAGGTGCGTTCACACCAAAAGTGAAACTATTTTTTCCCGCGACCGAATCCCACGAAAAGTCAACGTACAGACGCGTGTGGCTGCAATAGACGCGATATTTTTCCGGGCGGAGCGTTTGGGGCGACGCGTTTACAGCGGCGCGTTTTCAGCGGCACAATTTTCGCCCCGAGTTGAAATATTTCAACTTTGAGGCGGTAATCTCGCAACTCAGGCCAATCAGCTCTTGAGTTCCGCTCTCGTAGCGCTGGAAGCGGAAGTCTTTCAGACGTAACAGTAACTTCATCGGTGAAAGTGACCGAGCTGAGTGAGCCTACGGGTGATGTCAT
The DNA here is from genome assembly GCF_029220125.1 of Pseudoliparis swirei. Taxonomy (NCBI): domain Eukaryota; kingdom Metazoa; phylum Chordata; class Actinopteri; order Perciformes; family Liparidae; genus Pseudoliparis; species Pseudoliparis swirei. The sequence continues at coordinate 20,105,660 of NC_079403.1, forward strand.
GAACCCAAACACGAGGGCGTTGGTGTGTGGGATGTCTACAACAAGTATAAAGCAGAACTAGTGGTTAGTTATTCCGTGGTGGATGAAGGAGATAATAACGGTCTTTACGGAGACGAGACACGGAAATAAGCCCCGCCCCTCGCGGAGCGTCTCGACGCTCATGGTGAGAACACGGCAAATGGTCGAGCGAGTAAACTCACGCGTTTTGGGCGACGCAAATAATCGCTTCGCTTTTGGTGTGAATGCACCTTAAAAAGGGCCACGCAAAACATTGCCAACACTGATTTTACACATTTCAATGTGAGCAACATAAGTTTATCTCCAGTCTACTCATCTTACACTGGCTCCTGCTGGAAGAAAAATAAATCTTTTTTTTTTGTTTTATGTGGAGAAAAGCAAGGATGTCCAGCAACTAAATCCTGCCTCATTAGCATTTCAATTAGATGTGCTAGTTGAGAGGGTCTAGGCCAGGGCTATTCAACTTCAGTAGCAAGTGGGCCGAATAAGAAAATCACGGGGGGTGTGAGGGCCGCACAGGGAGGGGGTGCTAGTGAGAGTCGCGCGCGAGCCGAGAAGGATTGTTGACGGGGGGGGGGGGAGTGAAACTCGATGGCTCTGGGTTAGATGTCTCAATGTATAAAAGAGGCGTGTCCGTCAGTTTTATTTTTTCTTACAAAGCTATAGTGATTTGCAGGCAGTCTTGCGGGCCAGAGTTAAACTCAAACGGGCCGCATGCGGCCCGCGGGCCGCTAGTTGAATAGGCCTGGTCTAGGCTTTAAATACGGTGTTTGCTGCAGTCAATGAATATTCCTGAAGCATGATCACCTTCAAGGAAAATAAAAAAAATGAAGACTGAGTGCTGAGTTTAGGCTAACCTTGGATATTGCTACTGTTAACTCTTGGCTGGACTTGCCAATCAAAATGTGTTGTTCCCCACGGGTGAATGAGCCAATCAAAGTGTTTAGTGCTGGAAGCCATGTGTCCTCTGCTGAGATAACTACATGCTAGAAGTCATCACACATTACGTTTAAGAAGATATCCAAATATTGATGTTATAATAGTGATCATTTGCAAATCAGCATGTTGTTTTGGTTATTTACATAGTACCTTGAATGTCTCCCTGTGACAGTTTTATGAGAGCCATTTGTCTTGTAGTTTTATGGTCTTTTTTCTTCTTTTTATAATCCTTGCATGATAACACGTCACACTTTCAAATATAGCCTTTCATCCTCTCTTTTTTCCATCTGTCTTGTCCTTTTAGTGATGAATCCTTCCCCTCAGCAGACACCCTCTTTGACTAGCTGGGAAGAGAACAAAAACTGTCATTCAGTGATCTCCCCATTGCACAGTCCCTGTCGTCATCACCTTTAAATTCGGCTCTGCATTAACTGGGCTTTACACCACTACAGAGAAGAGAGGACACACACTGGAGAGAAAAAAGAACACAAGATGTTTTACTTTTTTTATATTGCAGTAGACGGATCAATATTTCTTCTACCCAGCCTGCATGTGTTAGGGAGCTAATTACAATCCCTTTAACTGCCTCCTCTATCATCTGTAATCTTATTTTAAAGCAGGCAAACACAAATCCTGTATTTATTTGTGGAAAGGCATTACTATTCCTAGCCCGTATGGTCTTACAAGTAACTACAAATTCATACAAGCCAGGTGCAGTGTACACATTTTAATAAATGGCAAAAACAAACTCACAGACAGCATGCAGAGCTGGAAACAATTAATAATATTTTTTTACAGGATTAATGACTAAATTAGAAACAAACTAAATTAAACAGCCATTCCAATATTAGCTCAACTGTATCTAACTCATCTGAATATTGACGGTCTAAAATCACTTTATTTTATATAAGACTCATAATGTTCTCAACAAACATTTAATATATAAGCAGAGCTCGTTTTAAACGCAACTAAATTTCAGTTGTGATAGTAGGACAACTTTTGTACTCTTCCAATCACTCAAAGCGCTTTCTAAATTTCTTCTGTAGTCGCTGGGAATTTTTTTTTGTCTGGTTTATATTTTGCTGATACTTTGTCCGAGAAGAGATTATATAGTTGCGTCTGAATCCGTAGGTTGACAAGTTACGGTGCCTTTTGCCGCTTGAATTGTAGCATGCTGAAGGGCTGAAAACGCTCAATACGATCCTCAATATTGTATCTTCATTTGGGTTTTTGTTCTAGCTTTGGATGTTGAGTTGTGTTTAAAATGGATTACTTGATATTGTAGCCCAGGCTCTGCTTTTTGATATGTTATGACATCATTATATTAGTTCACTATATATATATTAGTGCAAGCAAATTTACAAAACTGTCCATCGTCATGTGTAGATGTACGCTTCCCCCACATGGGAGGGACATTTTAAAGTGTCTTACCAAAAGGATAGATCAACATGGGCTAGCGAAGCCAGGGATCGAACCGCCAATCCTGATTGAAGGATGACCCTCCTCACCAATTTCCAGTCGCCGTCGTGTGGTTATTGATGCGTTATGAAATGAATATTGTGCAGCTTCTTAGGATGTTAAATATATAATGTAAAGCTTTTAGCAGTGCTATTGTAACAATGGCCGTTTCTCAATATGCGTTCTCGTGAAAGTCAGAACTCGGATGAGAAAAGACACAACTGAAAGTTGACATCTAAATACCACTGTTGTTGACTTACGGAATGTAATTTTAAGATGTTTTCAGGCAAGAAGTTAGTTGTTTAAGCATAAAATCTGTGGTTGGTTTGCCAAGATTCATCCGCATCAAAAATATAGTCAGACGATTGTGGAGATGTGAGGTCGTGCTTGCGGGACCGGTAAGCCTTGCCAGCACCGGACGGTCAGCGCTCATGGGGCCCACAGAGAACAACCTCATCTCGGCATGACTTCTAAAAATGATCTGCTTGGCTTCGGTGTCTCTGTAGCTGTTTAACGTGAGATATAAATCAGTTTGGAGGATTTAACAAGCAATCTTTGATCTCAAAAGTATATTATTTGTTCACATGTAACGTTAAATCAGTGAGGGAAAGGTTACGATTTATGCCGTTGAATCAGTTTGGCCTGCAGGAAGCTCATGATTATAAAGACAAAGAACTGAGTTCAGTTTTGCGTCAGACAGGTGATTATCTAGTTATCTCGGAAAAAGAGAGTTGTAGCGAGAGGCCCAGAAAACACACACACACTGTGGCAACCCGGGGGACTTGGAGGGAAGATTCTGAATAAAATCAGGAGACTCATCGTAAAGTAACATAAAGTCTCGTTTAATAAAACGAGTAGGGAAAAGGGGGGAGTAGAAAGTTCAACAAAGGATTCTTCCCGGTCGGGGTCTTTGGCCTTTGGGCTCTTGCAGTTGTGAGACAGTTCCTTCTTCCTGTGTGGGCAGGGCAGAGCAGAGAGGTGAGAGCTCTCCGTTACCTCCTGTCCTAGGCAGCTCTTCTCCTGAGGGTCTAAGGGCTCGATCACACCAGACGCGCCTCTCAAAAACGCGTCGCCCGCAAACCATTGATTCCCTACGGCGCGACATTCAGATGCACCTTTTAAATGCCACGCGGCGCGGTTTTTTAGCGGTTTTCAGGCGCGCTTAAAAGTTAAAATATTTTAAACATTAAGCGCGAGGCGCGGAGGCCAATGCAGCCAATCAAGAGGGGGGCTTTCCTTCCTGTTTTCGTGTGGTTTGAATGGCGGTTAATTTGAAAGACAATGGCGAACTCGGACATTAGCAATCTGTAATTATGATGAACTTTATAAATCAAAATCAAAAAATTACTGTAATTCAATTCGGTGGACGCATGCGTGGACCTGTGTGAGCAGCCAGGTGAATCTCTGCTGGGTATAATGGCATTTCTAAAAAACGTATTTTTATCATAGATTAGCAAGCTTAACTGGCTAGTTAGACGTGGGACAGTGCTACGGGAAAGGTGTGTTCAGGAGATTAGCGATAGATAGCTAGATGGATACTTTCCGATTACATTAAGTGTGTGTGTGTTTAGTATGTGATTGCAAAAAAAAAAATGGAAATATTTTAGGGACAAATACATCAAGGAGCGGAGGGCGAAGAGGTCCCAAAGAAGTGGTGCGGATGGAGGAAAAGAATCAAGGTGGAAGTATATGGGGATCATGGCATTCATGGAGCTCCATGTACAGGAGAGGGCCACCACTAGTAATATGGAAACTACAAAAGTAGGGACTTGTTGGACTTTGTGGCAGCTGTCTCCAATTTGGCCTCGGCTGCTGGCTGGTTGTTAATCAGTCAGCTGCTCTGACAGCAGCCGAGCTGCTCATATAAAAGTGCAGCAGAGCTGGAGTTGGACAAAAGAGTGAGCAGCAGTGTTGCCAGGTCCGCGGTTTTCCTGCGGAATTGGGCTACTTTTGAAGTGTTGCCGCGGATTGAATTTTGTGTCCGCTGGTTCGGGTAGACCTATTTTACATGCAAATTACATGAATATCTTTAAATAAAATCCATATTTTAAATGAAATAATTTATTTATACCCAAATCCTACCTTAAACTGATTTTAATGCTGGCATACTAAACATTTGGTGTTACTTTGTAGATATTACAATACATTTGGCAATGATAGCAATGCTGTTGGACTTTAAAAGCAGTGTATATGGTTTGGCACGAGCATATTTTGAGTTCTGATATTTTTTTATTATTTATTTATTTAGAGAATAACGGACAGTGCATATTGACAGACAGTACAATGTACATGTAAATATGCCAGATTATAGCCGGGAGGCTAGTTTCCATCTGTAGTCCCTTGGCAGGTTGATGTAGTTTAAGAATACAAGCAGAGTGAAATAGAAAGCACACATCACTTCACACGTAATGACAGTACACCAATAGAAAAGAAGATTAATAAAAAGGTGCATTTAGGACACTTGGATACCATGCGGATTAACTCTAATGGTCACAGGGCTGATTAAGTCTGAGCCATGCCTTCAGGTGGCCTTTGAAGGTGACCAGGCTAGGGCTTTCCCTTATAGAAGGAGGTAGGCTGTTCCACATCATGCATCCTTTGAAGGACAGCACATTTTGCCCAAACAAGGTTTTTCTAAACGGGACCTCACAGTCCCTGTTTGTGACAGCTCTGGTGGACAGAGTGGAGTTAATAGATCTATGTTTGATAAAGGTTTTAAGGGGGGGTGGCGCTAGGCCATTTAGTATTTTGTAAATCAAACAGGCCGAAGTGAATTTTCTAAGGTTATTAAAACTTAACATGTTGTATTTGGTTAAAATATAGCAATGATGATACTTAAAAGGTTTTTTATCCAGTATTTTCAATGCTTTTTTATAGAGTAGTTCGACCGGTTTAATAATGATTGAGCTTGTCATATACCAACTGGTTAAGCAGTAGCTCACATGTGAAAGTATCATAGAATGTAAAAACAGCAAAGCGGCATTATTCGATAGAGTTTCTTATTTGTTTGAAATTATGTATATGGAAATTTATGGTTTTCGACATCATTTTAACATGGCTCCTAAAGGAGAGTGTGGAGTCAAGCATAATGCCTAAGTATTTGAACTCATTAACAACAATCAATTCCTCAGTTCCCAAAAACACATTAGAATGTGCAACAGTTAAGGATTGCTTAGAAAATAACATACACACTGTTTTTTTAGTGTTCAATAAGAGACAGGACCTGGTGAGCCAGCCTTGAATATGACTCAGAGCAGTAAAGAGCACTCGTGCTGCCTCCTCACTATTTTTGGCCACCGTAAAAATGACCGTGTCATCAACATACAGCTGAACATCCACATTGAAGCAAGAGTCAGGTAAGTCATTAATATAAAGAGAGAATAAAATGGGCGCCAGTATGGATCCTTGGGGGACCCCTACTGGGCAGCCCAGGTAAGAGGAGCTGACACCATCAACCACAGTACATTGTTCTCTATGGGATAAATAAGATCCAAACCATTTGATGGCTTGATCAGAGAAGTTAAAGCCTAACAGTCTGCTTAGTAGTACATCATGGTTAACTGTATCGAACGCTCTTTTTAAATCTAAAAATACAGCACCTACGCAGCTCTTATCTAATAAACTTTTAAATTTCTCCATGAGCGTACACCAGTGCAGATTCCGTGGAATGATGCGGTCGAAAACTAAACTGCATGGGGTGCAGGGGGGTTTGACCATTATTAAGAAATTCTATTATTTGTTTAGCGATCCATTTTTCTATAATTTTAGAGATGATAGGCAAAATACTAATTGGTCTGTAGTTGTTCATATCGGAGCTATCCCCCGATTTGAACACAGGGCTGGTTTTTGGGCTGGTTGTGTCACACAGACCTGGCAACCCTGCTGCCAGAGAGCTCCACAGAGGTACGCGAGCAACATAGCTAGCAGAAGCTTTATGTTAGTATGGCGTCGGCGACTGAAAACTCTGTGGTATCTCTACACCAAACACCTTTCAATCGACGGTCAGATATTGACAAGAAGAGGCTGAAAGAGTTGGGACCCGAACATCCGGATTTAAAAATTCTGCAGCAAAGCGCTGACCGCGGGAGGACGTACACCCGGAGATTCTCCTCAAGCCTATATGCTAACCGGAGCTGGTTAGCTGGATGCTCCATGAGTAATTCGTTTTTTTGTTTCCCCTGTCTGTTATTCCAAAGTCCTTAGACTGAAACTCTCTGGACTACAACGGGGTGAGGGATCTACAGAGCTTCAGACCAGTGTAAAGCATGAATCTTGCCGCAGTTATCTAGCTAAGAGCATGAAGCTAACTCGCTAACAGCCTGAAGCTAACCCTGTTTGCAGAGCAGCAGAAGAAGACCGAACTGGCATCGAAACACAACGAAGAAGTTCTGAAAAACAGACACATTCCCTCAAGAATAATGAAACAGGCTGGTTACAGACACGATTGACTTTAACCAGAGAGTTATGGAGAAGTTTGACCACTTTAAAGAGAGGAGGGCTACTTGTCTTTACAGAAGTGGGTCTACTCTGTCAAACACCCAATGTAACATGTGATCTCTTTCTGACTATTCTGCTCTGAACCTCTTTCATGTGAGGGTGAAACTCTTTTATTTTGCAAACCTCTGAAACCCAACCCAATGTTTCTTAAAGCTGCTCTGAACCTCTCATGCCCAAAGTTACAGTGTGTTGATAGTTGTTATTGGACAGTGTTGAGCACGGTGTGTTCTTTAAATAAAGCTTTGTTTTTTACAATATTCTACTCAAAACCTCTTTTCTTCTCATTGTTGAGTGCTATTTAAACTGCGCCCCCTCCCGCCCAAAACAATTTCACCAGCCGCCACTGCTTGATAAGATAAATGAAATGGAGAAAGGAAGATTCCTTTATATTAAAAAAAGAGACCAAATGTCATTCAGTGGAGGTGTGAGCGATCCCACCATGCAACCGGATCGTCAACAGGAGATCCAATGAAGACAAGGGCAAATTCTTGCCCAGCGTATGTGTCCTTTCAGTTCGTAAGCTCAGTCAGTTTTCGAGGTTGTATTGTCAGAGAAATGTGCGAACACAGTGGCCATGACCTCACTAATATGGAAGAAAATGCAACCTATCGCATCAATGAGGATTTGGTTGAATTCATTCACGACTGTATTTCCAAAGGGGTCTCTAATAGTGCCATTCTATTGAAAGCCACAGACTGGTCACAGAGGCTTGGATTTGAGGAATTGGTGTGAGTCAGAGGAGTATCAGCCATCACTTGACCTTTATACAGCAGTTAAACATACACACCAGCTCGCCTTTGGCCGCTTCAAAACGGTCTTTAACAAAAGAAAGACTGAGCGACTGCACAAATACAGGAAACGCATTGAACTTAGCAAAAGACGAATTGCAAACTATTCAAAGACAGACCACAACAAGCGGCAGATATAAACTGTCCATCACGACGGGCCATTTAAAGCAACACTATGTAACAATTGTACCTTAAAATAACAGCTTGAAAAAAATTGTGCCGCTACAATGACTTTTAAATATGACGATTTGCGCCTCCGCTATTGCCATCGGGTGTCTGTGGGGAAATAACTCCACTATGTAAGATTCTGGAGCCGCCTGCTCCGTGGCGGATGTACTTCGACCTGCTTTCTGGCAGTGATTACGCAATGTCATAGTGCCACTCCACGCTCGCAGCTCCAGTATAAGGGTAGCTTTTTTATGTAGCTTTTTGGTGTTGTCAACAATATTGTATTCGATCACACGTACTCCACATTCAAACATTTAGAAAACAACGTATATAGGCTGAAAACGCGATCGGTATTTCATCTAAACTAAATGTTGTCATTCTTTTGGTTATGTTGTTTCATTCGCCCTTAGCAACTCAATCAAGGGGAAAAGGTACAATACGCTAAAAAAAAAAAATTCTGGTGTTAACTCTGCTCAAATGGTCGTAAAAGAAAAACAGTCGATATGCGGACACCAAAATGTTATTATATTAAATCAAATTCAATGCATCTGCAATCCCCCAAAATAAACACATACACTTCAAACAATCAAACCCACTCAAAACGAAGTATAATCCCCGGATCCCGACAGTCCCCAAAGTCTTTGCAGTCCCCCAAAACAAAAGTAAATGACTGCACGCGCACACACACCCCCTCCCCCCAAAAGCCGGCAAACAGCTGACCGACCAGGCGGAAACGTGGCGAGGCGCCTCGTTCAATCCCCGCGCTAGTCCGGTAGGTGCTGGGCCAGTTCAGTGTTCCTGCGCAGTCTTCGTATTAGTGATCCCGCCCGTTGGTATGAATCCAAAATAGAAACAGTCGCCGGATTGCTGCCGTTCTTAGGCCCCGTTTACACGATGGGAAAACGCATATATTTTCATGCGTTTTGGCCTTTCATTTACACAAAAACGGAGGTTTTATCACGGAAAACGATCATTTCTAAAAACTCCGGCCAAAGTGGAGATTTCTGAAAACTCCGTTTTTGTGTTTGCGTGTGAACTAGGTCAAACGGAGTTTCAGGTTGTCAAACGTCACAGTATGCGACTAAAAATACTTCACGTCATGTGAGCGTCCTATGTTTACAGTTAGTTTGGCCGCTCCTACCAGGGTTGCCAGGTCTGTGTGTACCAGCCCAATATCAGAACTCAAAATATGCCCGTGCCAAACCATATACACTGCTTTTAAAGTGTGTGTATGTGGACGTGTCCAATGTCCATGTGTGTACGTGCTGATCTGGAGTCAGTTTGGTAGGATTTGTGTATAAATAAATTATTTCATTTAAAATATGGATTTTTATTTAAAGATAGTCATGTAATTTGCATGCAAAATAGGTCTACCCGAACCAGCGGACAAAAAATTCAACCCGCGGCAACACTTCAAAAGTAGCCCAATTCTGCGGGAAAACCGCGGACCTGGCAACACTGGCTCCTACGTCCAGTGTCGACTGCCTTCATTTTCGTTGTCAGGTGCGCCCGAGTTATTTCCTCCTTGACATGAGGATACTTCTCGGATGTCTCGAGTCTTGAGACTTTTGATTGGTTTGCATGTCTTTATCCTTCTCGTTACACTGCCGACTACAGGTTTGGCATAGTTATGATGGCGCCCGGGGGCGTATTTATGCGGGTTCATATAAACAGAAACTTTTTTGAAAACGACCTTGTGTGTACGACGTTATTTTTGAAAACGGAGGGGCAGAAATATTCGTTTCTGTAAATACCCGGCTATGTGTAAACGTGGCCTAAGATCCTTGAGAAAGTAGTCGCAAACCAGTTGTGTGATTATCTACATCATAATCAGGGGTGCACATAAGCTTTTCAGTGAGTACCGGGAGATGGTGTTTGGTACAAACTCCATTTGTGACGTCCACCTACGGCGGGGGGGGGGGGGGGGGGGTGCTAGTATGCGCGCACCACGGCTGAGCTCTGCGGCGTGCGAGACGGAGAGCCGTGAAGTGTTAATGCGACACGTAGAGACAGAGATGACATGCTGTTGGTTAGAGACGATCAATATCAGATCGGTCAAGTAAGCAAAGGCGCGAAGTATTATTTTCGAGCATGCCTACCTGCGGACCAGTTATGTGCACCCCTGAACATAGTTTATTTGAGGAGTTGTCAGGATTTAGAAAACACCACAGCATCGAGACAGCACTGGTGAAAATTACAGATGACCTCCTAATTGCTTCAGATAAAGCACTCATCTCTGTACTTGTTCTATTAGACCTTAGTGCTGCGTTCGACACTATTGACCATGACATCCTATTAGAGAGAATGGATCAGTCGTTTGGCATTTCAGGGACCACACTAAGTTGGTTTGAATCCTATTTATCAGATTGATCTCAATTTGTATTTGTAAACTATGAAGCCTCGAAGACCACCAACGTTAGTCATGTAGTTCCACAAGGTTCTGAGCTTGGACCAATTTTATTTACCTTATGTGCTTCCTTTGGGCTATAATATCAAGAAATATTCCATAAACATTCATTGTTAGGCAGATGATACTCAATTATATCTATTGATCTGAGTAGAGGAAACTTCTATCTGCTGTCAAGTCCCCAAAAGTAACTGTCCCTTGCCCTGTCTTTCAGCTGTCATTTTGCATATCAACCATGTCCACCTAACCTTTCTGTAAATTGGCTGCAACCTCCTCTGTATCAATAGGCAGGAATGGATTGGAAACAAATGCAGCAAAATACTCCATGATGTAGAATTCACCAAAATGTTGACTCAACTCATCTGCCGGTTTGTCCAGGTGCACACAGTACTGCTCAGAGTGAACATCATAACTTTATTTAATGGCATGTGACATTTTCTCCAGGTTGGTAGAGTGTGTCATGCTCCCTTTCTTAAGATATCCGGTCCAGACACAGAGTTTGGCCTTGAACACATTCACTGAGCTTATCATGTGGTGCAAGTGCCGGGCTTTTCCCTGGAGCTTGTTGTCGAGTGAGTTCAGTTTTGCCGTTAGGTCTGGCAGAAACCTCAGGTCAAGTAGCCACGCATCATCTGATAGTTCCCTGTGCTCCTCGTTCCTTTTTGACAGAAACGCCTTTATCTCAAGGAACAAGTCTACAAATCGCTGCAACACCGGACATCAGCATACAAGAGCATGCTGTACTTCCTGACCTGGCTATCAGACTTATTTTTGCAACTGGAGGAACTGCCCCCTGCTGGTCAGTAGAGAGAATGCAAGTTGTAGGACACTTCTGGATCAGCTTTGCTCAGCAGAACTGGAGGTTGCTGTCTGGTAGCAGGTCAGGAACATGTCAAAATACTGGAACAGTACTGAAGCAGCGGTGGAGTTGGGAACGCAAGTGTGGCAGCAGTCTCCAATCTGGCCTCGGCTGCTGGCTGGTTGTCAATCAGTCAGCTGCTCTGATTGATTGACAATCAGTCAGCAGCCGATGCTGCTGATATAAAAGGGAAGCAGAGCTGGAGGTTGGGGAAAAGAGTGAGCAGACGCGTCATCTTGCGGTCTGCTGTGTGTGCTGGGAGAATAAAATATAGAAATGTTTCTAAACGGAGCCTTGGTCTCTTTGGTCATGGCTGATCCTTGGAGCTTTAGGGGGAAACCCACGGGTAGCGGCGCGAGACCTGCTACACTAACGAGTCGGATATGTGATACAAAACCCATAATCTTGTGGAGTTATGTGTATGAAGCTTTTTGAACAATACAACAATTTCTGTACCTTCTTCTGAAGGGAGATATATGATATTCTGAATTTCAACATAAACACCATCGCTGAGCTTTGAAAAACAGTCCCTGCATCCCTTACTATAGGTATAGTTCGTGGGATCCAATTTACTCAGTATTTTTTACGACTTCAGCAATAAGGGTTTCAGTTGGCTAGCTAGTTCCTCCTCTACAAAAACGTATGTAGGACACAAAGAAAAACACACAACACAACCTGGAATACAGTTCATACAGTTTCTTTCAAGTTTTATATATTTCTTAATGTCAAAAGATACCAGACAGTCAACACTAGCTTTGGAATGTATTCCAGAAACTGTCCTTTAACTGAAAACAAGACTCAAAAGAAGTCTGGAGATAACTGAAATTGTCTGCACACGTTAAGTAAATAAAATATTGTTTCCAAAAACAAGTGTGGGGTTGCATCTGTCCACATTTCAGGCCAATAGGCTACTTCAGAGCCCTATTTAAGTTTTGAAAATGCCAGGGGCCTCATTTATAAAGGGATTTACGCAAGAAAAAATGGCGTACGCCGTTTCTACGCAAGGTTTGCGATTTATAAAATACTAACTTGACTGGAAAAGGTGCGGTCCTCCACGCAAACTCGAACCCATGCGTACGCACTAAGCACAACAACAGGAGAGACGAGAAACTGCGACACCGTTGGCAGAAGGAAGAATGGAGAGAAATATGTGGAAATTATACCATCAATATGTTACTCATTTATCATATGAAGGACTACTTTTCAAACATTGATTAAAGCCAATCTTAAAATGATTAAACAAACTTCTGTTGCGACTCCTCAGTGCACACAGACACATAACTTGGAGAAATAAATAAATACGGATATGTTATTTAAAACCACCTCGAATATGTTGTGTTAATGTTATGAAATGTATTCTCATAAATGATGCGATAAGCAGGAGGACAGAATTACGTCTATACTGATATATCATGTGCGTCTGGTGACGGGCACACCTCGGTGTGCAACTATATACGTTTCTGTGATTAAAAAGCTTCATGGTCTAAAATCAATTATCGATAATAACTTCTAACAGTAGCAGGCTAAAACAAGGGTTAACACAGATTCAGCTTTAGGTGCCTTACATATAGAGTGAAAAGGAAGCCATATAACTATTAATATTCCTTATGATTAGGACGAATCTCCGTCTTATTATGGCTAGCAAATGGACCAGTCAATAAAAGCAGGGTCATTTCACCACCTGTACCTTATCATATACAATCAGGTGGCCGGGTGTGTATAAAAAGACATGCCACAATGCGTAATGATGCACAATGGCTGATTTGGCACTATTAGAGGACTTGGCAAATGGAAGAGTGCGGAGGGTGCGTAATTTCAGAGACCGGCAAGATTTGCTGGCCAATGATGATGAGTGGCTCATGAGCCGGTTCCAACTTCCAAGAGCCGTTTTACTAGAGCTGTGTGCTGTGTTGGGTCCGGAGTTAGAGCGGAGCACCCGAAGGAACCGAGCCGTGCCGGTTCCAATCAAGTATTGACAACACTTGGATTTCTGGCAACCGGCACGTTTCAGAGGGAAATGGCTGATAGGTCGGGGATATCCCAGCCCACCCTCAGCCGTATTATGCCAGATGTGTTGGGAGGTATAATTGCGTTGTCGCCTTTATACATAAGGTTTCCTTACACGGTGGATGAGCAGGCAAATAAAAAAATGCAATTTGCAGCAATGTCCGGTTTCACAAATGTAATCGGTGCCATTGACTGCACTCACATTGCTGTAAGGGCACCCAGTATCAATGAAAGTGCATTTGTTAATCGAAAGCACTTTCATTCGATTAATGTCCAAATTATATGTGATGCTAACATGCTGTTCACCAATGTGGTTGCTCGGTGGCCTGGGTCAACGCACGACTCCTTCATTTGGCGAAACAGCAGTGTTGGCCGACTTGAGGCTGGAGCTGTGCGTGATGGGTATCTTTTGGGTACGATTTTAAAACTCCTAAATAATTAATAATGTATATATGCTGCGTTATATAACCTATGTATCAACACTACAGGTGACAGTGGATATCCCTTCAAGCGGTGGCTGCTCACCCCGTTCAACAACCCGCAGAGCGCAGAGGAGCGAAATTACAACACTCGCCACAGCCAGGCACGAGCTGTGGTAGAGCGCTCAATAGGCCTGCTAAAGGGCAGGTGGCGCTGCCTCGATGCCACATGAGGAAAGCTTTGCTATAAACCGGACAAGGCATGTTGCAGCACTTTGGTTCGACCGAAAATCTATTTTAAATGTGCTATATAAATAAAATTTGATTTGATTTGAAGGTGTGCCAAATTGTGAGGGCGTGTGCTGTGCTGCACAATTTGGCACTCCTTAAAAATGTGCCGTTACCCCCTGAGGCTGCATGTACCGGCCACGAGCCAGACCCCCTTCCCCATGCACATCCACACCCACACC